>NC_092239.1:39765186-39822686 GCF_036320965.1 Panulirus ornatus | reverse complement strand
AGTGCTCAAAAAAGATGCATCTCTTTATTTCCTTTACTCTAAATACACATGTAAGTAGACTAACACAAAATATTTTGTTAAAAATCTAAAATCTTTTTCAAATATAATACAGTATTCCTTACTGTTTAAACAAACACTTAACTAGAATATTTTTTTTCTTTTTTTTTTTTTTTTGCTTTGTCGCTGTCTCCTGTGTTTGCGAGGTAGCGCAAGGAAACAGACGAAAGAAATGGCCCAACCCACCCCCATACACATGTATATACATACGTTCACACACGCAAATATACATACCTACACAGCTTTCCATGGTTTACCCCAGACGCTTCACATGCCCTGATTCAATCCACTGACAGCACGTCAACCCCGGTATACCACATCGATCCAATTCACTCTATTCCGAGCCCTCCTTTCACCCTCCTGCATGTTCAGGCCCCGATCACACAAAATCTTTTTCACTCCATCTTTCCACCTCCAATTTGGTCTCCCACTTCTCGTTCCCTCCACCTCCGACACATATATCCTCTTGGTCAATCTTTCCTCACTCATTCTCTCCATGTGCCCAAACTATTTCAAAACACCCTCATCTGCTCTCTCAACCACGCTCTTTTTATTTCCACACATCTCTCTTACCCTTACGTTACTTACTCGATCAAACCACCTCACACCACACATTGTCCTCAAACATCTCATTTCCAGCACATCCATCCTCCTGCGCACAACTCTATCCATAGCCCACGCCTCGCAACCATACAACATTGTTGGAACCAGAATATACTTGATATATTATGGGAAGGAGTTAGATCATTAATTTTTCTTAATAATTTTTCTTCAAAATATTGGATTATGTTAGCATTGGAGCACTGTGAATTAGATGACCATAATACATAAAGAAAATTAGCTTGCATTTCCAGAATTTATGCTCTGCTTGACCTTCAGAATCCTTGGAAATGTTAACTATCAATAATCAAGTAAAAATCTTATGTCCAGCAATGCTTAATCCCAACCACTCTGAATTAAAGATATTTCACTTTATGACAAAACTCTGAACCACACAAATCAAAGCACTTAAAACAATCACTGACTGTCAATGACTGCCTAGCAGTAGACCCTTCCCATTACAACCACTCCCTAGCCAATCATCAACCCAAGAAGAAATAACTAAATGTCCCTTTACCTCACACTCCTACAACCTACACTCACAGATCTCCCCCTCTCCAACAACACAATAATGACTAAACATATAATAGACTAACCCAACAAAAACTAAGCTACCACTTTCCAAACTAAGTTTTAAATGCTAGTCAACAGACACACCCATCTAAAACTATAATCCCCAGATATTTTTGAGTTTACCTCTCAGTATGCATTCTGCACATCACTAATCTCTGACATTACAAACACTACTTTAACATATCATAATACCCCTCATGCTCTAGGTGCAACTTGCAAAATGGAGACAATGAATACTTTCTCCTCAATTGCCTTGTGCTCACCCTACAAAGAAACAAACAACATACCACATTTTAGGAACTGTGGTCCTGCCAGGAGGATGCAGCTGCTTTCTGAGTGCAGCAGGAGTCCCACAAAGATTTTTTCTGGGGCAAGAATGTAAGATAAGGCGGTTTGTGATATGGAACCAATTCCAAATTACACAAGCTTCATGGTACCAGAAAATAGTCTTGGCTTGAGAATTTCTGTCAAAGCAAACCATGATAAAAAAATCTCCAGTTTCCAGTAATTAGTTGGTAACTCTATTAGGCAGTTTGACTTACTGTTTGATGAGGTCTAAAACAATCATTTCTAAGACTGTTATATGTCTCTCTGTATGTACACTATTTTTTCAATGTATACCCCACGGTCAAAGTGAGCCAACTGAAGGTCAGCCAGTAAGGAAACCCACTTGGCTACAACTGGCTCACTGGCTGTCACTCATGTAACCAGGTTCAACTTCTAAGCACACAGTGGTAAATTGGTTTGTTTTTGTGTGTAAATTATGCACTCTGAGGGATACATCTTTATAACTACAGTTTCCTTTCAGAAGAAAAAGCACATTACTGTGGGTAGGGTTAGCTTTGATAGGTGTAGGGCAGTGCACTTTATCTTATTCAAGTAAACTACTAGTCTAGAGTAGAAGAATGGCAGACAACATAGTCATATGAAAGCTATCTATCTATCTGTCTATATCTTAGGTGCCTGTTCCCTTCTAGAATTCCCTCAAGCGGCTGGCCACAGCAATGGAGTCTCCATAACTAGTGAACTCCTGTGCCGCTCCTTTGCCTTTAGTGCCTCATCCTTAACAGGCCACCGGCAGAGGGCAAGTCTTCTACTTAAGCAAAGCACAAAATGTATTAATGATAAGGATATGGAAAATAGCATACAAAAATAAAGACAAGTCTATTCTATCATCTCACCTTTTCTTAGCAGCTGAAGTCAGTCCTGTCATCTGCGGCATATACCCAGCATCATCCTTTTTCTGATATGGGGTTGTGAAGAAGGTTTTAATAGCATCTAGGGCTGAAGGATTGTATACCATATCTAGAGCTGATGAGCTGACAACAAGTTTATGGTCAGCTTTGGAGTTAAATGGTCGACACTCGTACATAAGAGAGAAGAGTGGGCCTTCAGCTTTTCCTTGGGCTGGAGATATGATATTGGTTAACTTGGCATACATAGTAGAAGTTCTAGACAGAGAAGCAGTAAATGTTGAACCTGATGCCCGATTCTGAGGAGAAACCAATAAAGGAAATGCAGATTCTTGGGTCACCTTGTCCCTGAAAATCATGGAGCCAAGTTCAATATCAAATTTGTATGATTTGCTTCTTGGTCTTGACTCTAATGCCATTCTCACATTTGCAAATTCTAGCTCAAATAATTCACATTTTGCTTCATTTTCCTCCATGCTGTCACCAGATAAAGGTGGTTTAATTGATGAAAGTGAGAAGGAGCTTTGTTTGAGCATAAAGCTCAACTGGCACAAGACAGCATCTCTCTTCATAAAGGTGTTGTTTTCAACACTGTCTGAGAGCACATATAGAATTTCTTCTTCTAAGGATGCAGAAGCTTGTTTTTCTGGTTCTTCAGTAACAGAAGATTTTGGAATGGACTGAGTCTGAAGTTCCTCATGGATAGTTGGTTCTTGCTGATTATGCTGTGGCGATGGGTGAGGTGCAGGTGTATCTGAGGTATACCAACCTCCCCAAGTTGGAAACCAACGGTGAAGAATACCTTCTCCACTATGTATAGGAGATGTTGGCTCTGTTGAAGTTATAGGAGGAGGGGGAGGTGGCTTTGTTTCTAGCAACTGTGCAAGTTCTTTGGTGACTCGATCCATAGCAACCTCACGGAGTGAACAAAGTTCACTGTAATTCAGTTCCTGTTCAACCAGATGTTTGCGTGTTTTCTGGTCAGTTGACACCGTGGCAGGATTCCTGAGGTGCTTAGCATAAATATCGACATATTCAACAATATCCCTAGCTCTCTGTTGAGCAGTAGACCAGTTTCTACCACAATACTTCTTGTGAATCCTATCTAAATGATACTGAATAGGATACTGCCACCAGTCATATGGATTCTCTTTTACAGAACAACTTGGTCTCCACTTTCGATAATGACGTGCTTTTTCTAATCGGTCATATTCTTTACTCCACTTCACTACCTGCTGATACTGTGAGTCACTCAGGCTCAGAGGGAACTTTTCTAATTTAAGATCACATGTTAATCGTGGGGTTGAGCGAGATCGAAGAGGAGCTTCACTTAAGTTACGTTTTACACATGCAGTGGCACTAACTGGTAGTAATATGTATTCGTGATCATGTTTGCCAATAGAAGAGAGCATCTGAGCCTGTAAAGAAAGAAAACAATCAATATCATTAACAGGACTTGTCCATGAAATGTACAACTATATGCATAACTAATAGATGAACCATTGTTTTCTTCCTAACCCTATTCATAATAACCAATATTTTTCTACCCAAAAGCTTGAACTGATAATGGTAGCACTGTAGAGTACTGAGTGACTCTTAGGAAACTGGGATAATTGAATGGCAAAGATGCCACAACTAAGCCCATTCATCTGCACTAGTTGATCCTGAACCAGAAAAATCTATGCACCTATCTACATATATCTATGATGCCTGTTCTTTTGAGAACTCCCATAGGTAAGATGGCAAAAGATTTTCCATAACTAGTGAAATCCACAGCTGCCTCCAGGCCTTTTGTACCTCAACTTTAACAGACTACTGGCAGAGGGCAACTATAGTGCAGTGTTTTCAGAGGCTCAACCAGGTAAAAAATTTCTAAGGACAACGAAGCTTTTTTTGTATCATGGGATTTTGAAATGGATTGCATCTGAAGTTCCTCGTAGTTCTTGCTGGTTATCATTCTGAGGTGATGTGTTAGACTGCAGCTGTATCTGAGGTATACCAACCTCCAACCAGATAACAATCTCATGGAAAATGGAAAAGAAACAAAGGAAAAAAAATATTTAAGTCTACACATGTTCAACCCAAATGTAAGTTTTAAGAACATGCCATGGAATAACTAACACTTTGGATATCCTAGGGTAAAATTCAAGTTTCTTTGTGAAACTCAACAAACAGGCATCAATACATTCCTACTATATGAGTTGATCAGGCAGTCTGCTAAATTATAAGGAGCACTAGCTTTTGTTTATTAATCTTAAAAATTTAAGAGTATAAAGGTAGGAGTAATGAAGATCATGGAAGATGTGAGGTAAATCAATGAAAAAGTAGGTAAAATATCTAAAAAAATCGAGAACCTATGAAAACCTCAGCTAACTTCTTGAAAAAGACCAGATTCACCTTTAATTTCAATGTTACATAGTAGCTGATATATACCAAGATAATTCTCACGTCCCTGAGGACTGTGGAGAAAGAATACTTACCACCAATTCCCTGCATGTCATAGAAGGCATTAGGAGGGAAAAAACAGAAGGCTAGAAACTCTCCCCTTCATGTACTTCAATTTTTAAAAGTTGAAACAGAAAAAGGAACCGAGCGAGGAGTGCTCATCCTCCTCAAAGGTTCAGGCTGAGGTGTCTGAATGTGTTTGCATGCAACCAAGATAAAAAGAATGGAGAGACATGTAGTGTGTTTGAGGAGAGAAACCTAAATGTCTTAGCTCTGAGTGAAACAAAGGTTAATGGTAAGGGGAGAGAATGGTTTGCAAATGTCTTTAGGGTAGTCAGGGGTTGGTGTGAAGGTAAGAGCTAAGGAAGGGGATGTACTCATGCTAAAGGTGGAGTTGTGGGAATATGTGAGAGTTCAGAAAGGAAGTGACCCACAGAATGATATGGATAAAAATGAAAATGGATTAAGAAAGGTGGGTGATCATGAGTACTTATGTATCCAGCCACAAGAAATCTGATAAAATAGGTGAGTGTTTTGCAAGGAGCTAAGTCAGTGTGTCAGCAAATTTTATTCCAGATGACTGGAAATACCTAGTTTAAAAAGAAGGGCACTCATAAAGTAAGAAAGATGGTGAGTGGACTTTATCAAACCAGACTAAATGATATGTGGGAAAAAGAGAAATTTTTGGATGTAAAAAAATAGACTGAGAAGGGCAGCTAGTGGGATGTTGGATCACTACGTGATGGAGGAAAGGGTGAAGGCTTGTAAAGGCTTTCATAAAAGAGGAAAGAATATGGGTAAAAAAAAGAGTAGTGAAAGTAACTGAGCTCAGAAAAGAGGAATGTGTGAATAGACCAGAAGAGATTTAGTGTAGAACTGCAGGAGAGTAAATGAAACTAAGGGGGAGGGTAAGAAATGAGAGGTGCCTGGGTTGGTACTTACAGGGAAGGAGCAAGATTGGGAGGTGCTCATGAGAAAGCAACAGGAGGTCAAAGGAAGAGAGGTACATGAGTTGAAAAGGAGGGTAAATGAAAGTTTGGGTGAGTGAGTACCAACAAACCTCAGGGTGAATGGAAAACACTTTGGAAACAGACGGCCTCAAGTAGAAAGTGCTAGAGTGGAAATCCTTGAAACCAATGGTAGAGTGTCTGATGGGTAGGGCAGGTCCTTTCTTGTAGCGATTGAGAGCACGATGTCTTAGGCACAGCATAACAAAATCTGACATAATATTTCCACCAAAAATCAGCAAAGGCAGTCATGCATGTATGCATTTAAAAACTAAAATCATGAATAAAACCAGTAAAGCACATACAAGTAACAAGACCATTAAACTCTTGGGTGTGTCTTCACAGAGACAATGTGCAATACATTTTTGAAGATTTCTATCAATTACTTTTTTTGTCATACCATTTGAGATATACAGTAAACCCCTCGATTTAGTGGACTAATCTGGGGAAGGGGTGCCCATTAATGCCGAAAGTTCATTAAATCAAAAAATGTAACCTATGGGCCATTTTCTAATACAATATACAGTTCACATGCTTTCTTTAAACTTCTCTATCACTTGATGCCATTTTGAACTGTAAGGATTGCAAAATCATTTACTATATACAGTCATGATTCTCTATATACAACCTGACCGTACAGTAGCTTGAAGAAGACTGAACTGAAAAAAGTGCGATATGAAATGCGCATGGTGCAGCATTTGGGATTTTTCAATTTCTATATTTTTCAAATTATCATTAATTAATGTATTACCATTTGCTCAGTCAATTAAATCCAAAATCCATTAAATGGGTCCGTTAAAATGAAGGTTTACGGTATACGTATACAGTGCATTACCCATGACAGCTAGAGACTGTCAATGAATGTGGCCTTTTTTTGTCTGTTTTTCTGAGGCTACCTCGCTGAAGCAGGGGGTAGCAATGCTGATTCCTGTGGGACAAGGTAGCATCAGAAATGGATGAAGGCAAGCAAGTATGAATATGTATATGTGTATATATGTAAATGTCTGTGTATGTGTATATGTTGACATGTACATGTATGTATATGCGTGTATGGGCGGAATGCTTGCATAGTGGCATTGTACAAAGGCAAAGGGGATAAGAGTGAGTGCTCAAATTACACAGGTATAAGTTTGTTGAGTATTCCTGGAAAATTATATGGGAGGGTATTGATTGAGAGGGTGAAGGCATGTACAGAGCATCAGATTGGGGAAGAGCAGTGTGGTTTCAGAAGTGGTAGAGGATGTGTGGATCAGGTGTTTGCTTTGAAAAATGTATGTGAGAAATACTTAGAAAAGAAAATGGATTTGTATGTAGCATTTATGGATCTGGAGAAAGCATATGACAGAGTTGATTGAGATGCTCTGTGGAAGGTATTAAGAATATATGGTGTGGGAGGTAAGTTGTTAGAAGCAGTGAAAAGTTCTCATTGAGGATGTAAGGCATGTGTACATGTAGGAAGAGAGGAAAGTGACAGGTTCTCAGTGAATGTTGGTTTGCAGCAGGGGTGCATGATGTCTCCATGGTTGTTTAATATGTTTATGGATGAGGTTGTTAGGGAGGTGAATGCAAGAGTTTTGGAAAGAGGGGCAAGTATGAAGTCTGTTGTGGATGAGAGAGCTTGGGAAGTGAGTCAGTTGTTGTTTGCTGATGATACAGCGCTGGTGGCTGATTCGGGTGAGAAACTGCAGAAGCTGGTGACTGAGTTTGGTAAAGTGTGTGAAAGAAGAAAGCTGAGAGTAAATGTGAATAAGAGCAAGGTTATTAGGTATGGTAGGGTTGAGGGACAAGTAAACTGGAAGGTAAGTTTGAATGGAGAAAAACTGGAGGAAGTGAAGTGTTTTAGATATCTGGGAGTGGATTTGGCAGAGGATGAAACCATGGAAGCGGAAGTGAATCATAGTGTGGGGGAGGGGGCAAAAGTTCTGGGAGCGTTGAAGAATGTGTGGAAGTCAAGAACGTTATCTTGGAAAGCAAAAATGGGTATGTGTGAAGGAATAGTGGTTCCAACAATGTTATATGGTTGCGAGGCGTGGGCTATAGATAGAGTTGTGCGGAGAAGGGTGGATGTGCTGGAAATGAGACGTTTGAGGACAATATGTGGTGTGAGGTGGTTTGATCGAGTAAGTAATGAAAGGGTAAGAGAGATGTGTAGTAATAAAAAGAGTGTTGATGAGATAGCAGAAGAGGGTGTTTTGAAATGGTTTGGTCACATGGAGAGAATGAGTGAGGAAAGATTGACAAAGAGGATATATGTGTCAGAGGTGGAGGGAACGAGGAGAAGTGGGAGGCCAAATTGGAGGTGGAAAGATGGACTGAAAAAATTTTGAGTGATTGGGGCCTGAAC
This sequence comes from Panulirus ornatus, assembly GCF_036320965.1. Lineage (NCBI taxonomy): Eukaryota > Metazoa > Arthropoda > Malacostraca > Decapoda > Palinuridae > Panulirus > Panulirus ornatus. The sequence continues at coordinate 39,814,467 of NC_092239.1, read as the reverse complement.
ATGCAGGAGGGTGAAAGGCGTGCAAGGAATAGAGTGAACTGGAATGATGTGGTATACCAGAGTCGACGTGCTGTCAATGGATTGAACCAGGGCATGTGAAGCGTCTGGGGTAAACCATGGAAAGTTTTGTGGGCCTGGATGTAGAAAGGGAGCTGTGGTTTCGGTGCATTATCCATGACAGCTAGAGACTGAGTGTGAGCGAATGTGGCCTTTGTTGTCTTTTCCTAGCACTACCTCGCGCACATGCGGAGGGAGGGGGTTGTCATTTCATGTGTAGCGGGGTGGTGACGGGAATGAAAAAGGGCAGACAGTATGAATTATGTACATGTGTATATATGTTGGAAAGGATCACAATTTTGCATGTGATCAAGATATTCCTATGAGTCCACGGGGAACTTATCATGTTTCATTTTCCCCATGTCCTCATAGGAATGTGTATATATGTATATGTCTGTGTGTATATATATATGTATACGTTGAGATGTATAGGTATGTATATGCGCGTGTGTGGACATGTATGTATATACATGTGTATGTGGGTGGGTTGGGCCATTCTTTTGTCTGTTTCCTTGCGCTACCTTGCTAACACGGAAGACAGTGACAAAGTATAATAAAAAAAATAAAATAAAATATATATGCCACATTACGTACATTCTCATTTTAATCACCCATCACTAATTCCTGGTTTTGTGCATCAAAACTGCTGACACACTTCCTCAGCTGCTCCCAAAACACTTGCCTCTCATGATCTTTCTTCTCATGGCCAGGTGCATAAGCACCAAAAATCATCCATCTCTTGCCATCCAATTTCAATTTTACCTGCAACAGTCTAAAATCTACTTCCTTACACTCTATCACACACTTCCACAACTCCTGATTTTGGGGTAGTGCTACTCCTTCCTTAGCTCTTTGTCCTCTCACTAACCCCTGACCTTATTCCTTAGACATTTCCATACCATTCTTCCCCATTACCCTTGAGCTTTGCTTCACTTAGAGCCAGAACATCCAGGTTTCTTTTCTCAAACATATTACCTATCTCTCCTCTCATTTTATCTGGGTTACATCCAATCCACACACATTCAGACAGCCCAGTCTGAGCCTTCGAGGAGGATAAGCTCTCCCCGCCTGGTTCATTCTTCTGTTTTCTCTTTTAGAAACTAAAAGGGTTTTCAACCCCCTGATCCAGCCCCCCTATAGTGGCCTTCTATGACACATACGGAATAAGGATGTAAAATTTTTTCTTCCTTACCTAAGGGAGTGAAACATCTTAAGAAAGCCAGAAAAGCCTCTCCCCATATTTTGAATGTTCTTAGGCACCAGAAGAAAAGAGTAGATTTTTGCAAGAAATATGTAGTGTGGTACATTTAAATTCAGAAGTGTCTTGTGGAGTGATGAGTCTATCTATTCAGTGAGAGGTGGCCATGGTGGGCATGTCTAAGGTGACTAGGCTGCGATCAATATGACCCCAAGTACATGGCAAGCACTGTAAAGCTCCCAGATTCACTTATGGTATGGGGGTGCTTCAGTTATTATGGTCTTGGGGACCTATAAGTGTTGCCTGGAAGTAAAATTATGAACAGACATAGCTATCTCAAGCTACTATGCAACTATCTTCCAGATTAATTCAAAAAGTGCATGGATGAAATGTTTATGCAAGATGATGCTCCCTGTCACACTGCTAAACTTGTTAATGATTGGCTTAAGGACTGTGCAGTGGGAGTTTTTCAGTGACTGGCCCAGGTATTCACCAGACTGAATCCAATAGAAAACTTGTGGGAGCATATGAAAATGAAATCTCACAACAGTGATACTTCGCCGCTACCTAAGCTGGAGGAAGTCATTCATGAAATCTCGGCAAAATTGGACCATGAATGGCTTCAGAACCTTGCTGATTCAGTTCCTGGTCATATCAAGAAGTGTATAAAGAGCAAAGGGAGATCAATAAGGTACTCACTGTGATGAATACAGTTTTCATGGTTTTATCTTATTTATTCTTAACTGCTGTGCCACAGCCCCTAACACCAACTTCACTTGTGGGCACTGTATATCACATACCTTTTCCTTTACTAAACTAACTGGGCAGTGAAAAAACAATGTAATACCCCCAAGACATTTTGATGGCTACTGAGCAGCTGAGTTGAAAAAATAAGTAAAGGATGAGGAAACATTGAGATTCCATCAGTTGCTTTCTATTACTCTGCTGTTTACTGTACCCTTGATTTTTAAATGCCTTCATACAGCAAACTTGTCGGCAACTGTCCAAGGTGGCCTAAACCATATGTGGCACACAAGCAGTTTGGAAGTATTGGGATTAATGGGTTTGAAAATAGTATACCTCCTTGCATAAAAAATATATATAAGGAGGGACTCTTTTGAAGTACTCATACCGCTAATTCTCCAAGAGATTTGTTGCTATAGACATCAGCACTGGTGTCCCAGTAGATTCCCATATTGGTGAGTTCAAGTAATTTGTATGCCATCTTGGTTTCACCATACACAAACCTGGAAAAACAAAATTTTTTTTTTTAGAAAAGACACAAACATGCCTACAATCATCTCTCAAATTACCACTAAAGTAATTCTGGAACTCCACTGATGAAAAGCAATGTTGACTATTCACCATTCTAGAGCTGCACAACTTTCAGTTAATCAGAAAAGGTACGAGGTGACACACATACCATATGGAAAGCAGGGTTAACTTCTGTCTTAACTTGACAATCATGACTATCCTATATCTTGTTCATCTATTGTAGTCAGTTATGAAGTGAACACCTCCAGATATAGAGTAGGCATATGGGATACAAAATAAAAGTCCTATGTGTGTAAGTATGAATACAAAAAATCATATTGCAAAAAAATGCTTTCTCTACCTGTAACAAACTACAGACATAATTACTCATACATCAATGGGTGCGCATGTAAATATCAATAGAAGGAGCTACTAACTCTTATTGTTCTCAGTTATTAAGTCTTCTTAACATTTCCAGAATGGGAATCAACTAAAACCAGCATCAGTTAAACCAAAAAGCTGTCTTACTATGAATTACACACAGGCTCACCAAGGTTCAAGTCTGGGCTGGCTGGGCAGTCCATCCACAGCCAACACAGCTCCAAGGCTGCACTCCATGCAGAAGCACGCAAAGGAAAGTTCTTTAGAGGAAGAAGGTCTCAACAAAACTGTACCCCTTCATATCCCCTGATGATGATACTGACTTACTGAAAAAGACTTTTTACTTACAGTGTAACCACATGCAGGAGGAGTGTAGAAAAACCTATATGCTAAATCCATGTCCAACATGGAAGTTACTTTCCTGAGAGAAAGTGCAATGGGCAAAAGTATATTGCAGTAACTTAATACATTATGGGATAAAAGGAAATAAGATGTGGCCATGAAAAATAACATACTGAAGAAGTAATCAGATTTTTCTCTAATGTAAAGAATGTCAATGCTGTTAAATGCTACAAGTTCTTGAATCCCCTCATTGGTCGGAATTTTGGGACGAGATTGCAGAAGCACTTCCATCTCCCCACCTCTCATGTCTTCAAAACCCTCACCTCCAAGTCCTTTGTCTAGCTTCATGATGTCAGTTTTTGTCAACAGTGGGAAATCCCATGAAAATGTTCATGGTTACAGCATGAAGATGTTGCCATGTTGCATTCACTGATGAGAGTTTAACTAATCCCAGATCCCAGTGATGACAATAATGCACTCATCAATATTGCCATGTTGCATTCACTGATGAAAGTTTAAAAAATCTCAAACCCTTATGATGACATCAATGCACTCGTTAACTCTGAGATTTCCAGAAATGGAGCAAATTTTTGGATGAATCAACATCTAGAACCTGTATGATATGCCTGTGAAATTCAAATGATTGCATAAACCCCATTTTGTATGACCACCTGTCATGTGTTACCATATCTAACCTAAATGTTTATGAAAACATTATGGTTGGCACAAACATACATCATATAGCATTTATGATCTCATTCTGCTGTTTGAAGCAGCAGGAGGCCCGTTCACCACACCACCACACTGCACAAACTTGACACAAGATGGTTTCAATTAATTACATTCCCATTCCAGCACACTACAGGTACACCACCTAATTTCCAGTAACTGATGGTTCGGCACCTCTTTTAGTCCGGACAAAATTACATAAGAAATTTGAAATTACCGCAGCCACCAGACTCGTTTACTGGGCGGCCACAGATGGCGTTGTGTGTAGGGCGTGCTTATCTACATTCATTACACTGCACTTGTTGGTGGTGATACCGCAATTTTGTGAGATTCTTAGCTTGTTTAGCTTATATCTAACCCTAGCTATGGCTTCTAAGACATATGAGAGTGTCAATTGTGGTGTTAAATGTGAACAGCAGTCCACATCAATCCAAGGTAAATTAGAACTATTGAAAAAATGGACCGTGGTGTTTCAATGCATAAGCTGTGTGACATCTACAGTACTGGTTCATCAACTGTTTATGATATAAAGAAGCAAAGGGAGAAAATATTGAAATTCTAAGTACACAGTGATTCTAAGAAGCAAATGACAATTAGAAAAACTATGAAAGATGGTAAGAGTACTGAGCACGATCTAGTGATAATGGAATGCTTTCAACAGCGTCGGAGTGATGGAGTGGACTTGCCAGGTAGCATGATAATGGACATGGCTAAGTTATTCCATAAAGAACTTAAATTACAACATGAGCATGACTATAGTGAAGGATGGCTTCAAAGATTCAAGAAGCATCATGAAATTTCCATGAATAAAGTGTGTGGAGAAAAGCGGTCTGCAAACCACGAGGGAGCTGCCGAGTATGTGGATGAATTTGCGAAACTTGTAGCTGACGAGCACTTCAATCCTGAGCAGGTATATAATGTAGACGAAACTGCATTATTCTGGCGATGCACACCTAGGAAAACACTAACAAGAGAAGACAAAGATGACCCTACAGACAATCTAAGGACAGACTTACCATCTTAGGATGCTCAAACATTTAATATTTGTTTAATTTGAATTTCTAGCAGTCCATGGTATACCTCAGACACATGGGAGATGTATAATTTTGGGTTAAAGGTGTGTTGATGAATTATTATTACATGACCACAGTTGGTCAGGCAAAATCCAGCAAGGGTGCCGGAAAATTGGTGGTGTACCTGTACAACAATGACAAAAAATGGTGAGGCAACTTCATGGTTAGATAACTTCATAGCTGGCCACCAAGGTAGAGTAATTCACAAAGGCTTTACTTCCTAAATTCCTAAGCCCTGCAATGCATTTAACAAGAGAGCAGTTCTTTCTCCAAGCCTCTTTAACCACTTAATGCCTCCAGCTGAGCAATGCATTTTGGTGGATATTAATACATCAATATGTACCAAGGGTGGCTGAGGTGGCAGTACAAGATTTCTTCTCACAGTCAGTCATCTGCCAACCATGCCAATGACAGGAAGTCTGCATGAGTCTTCTAGGAAGGAAACCGAGCAGATTTTAACTAGATATAGAGGACTGGGCAGATGATTTTCCTGAATGATTTATTTGATTATGATGAATATGTCTTCAGATCATGTCAAGATAGACTCTTTCAGCATCAAAAGTTGACCAAGATAAGCAGGAAAAGGTTATCTAGTAAAAATGGAGGCAGTAATGCCAGCCCCTGCCTAACCTTGACAACACTGTTTCTGACTTGTGAGGCTGGTGATTCTGCAAACTTTTATAGTTAAGCAGTTTAAAAAATCATGTCATTCATAATAATAAAAGATTTATTAACAGACAGAAATAATAATAAGTAATCAATATTTCATTGTAAGTAAAATAAATGACAAAACATTCACAGTAGTAAGGTACTTGACACTCAAGCCTTACTCTTACACTTTTTGGAACATTATACTGAAACATCTACAAAACTTTCACAGACTATTACAGTGAAAGTAGCAAATGAAAAGTATTTCACAGTATCCTTGCACACCAACATACCTAATAACATTATCCCTCCCATGCCTGGGGTTGGAAGTGACCTTGTGATATGCAACTGTTATTCTTTACATTTTTCTTAAGGCAGACATTTTGGCAACCAACTAATTTTTTCATATGATGCCAACTTCATTCTATGCAAAAGTGGTTTCTCTTTCATATAAAATTGAAAAAAGTTTTGGATGAGGTGAAGTTGTGCATTTTAGTTTTCACTACAATCAACTCATATTCTCACCAACAAAAAACAGAGCAAGCACAAGTGTTACATAAATAAATGAGCATGTTTATGTTTTACATTGGTGAAACTGGAGATTGGATATGAGTAATACTAAGGCTGATAAACTGAAAAAAAAGAATATTGAGAAATCTTTCCAGAACTATTCACTCTTTTCAGTTTTTGCCAATACTCTTTATGTGTCACTTCATTTGCTCCCACTTTTTGCCCTTTTAAACTCAATCTCCTGGTATTTCTTCACACAAGTCTCCTTTCCAAGTTCACTTACTTGCCACTTTCTTCTCCTGACACTCTATCCTCTTTCTTGAAATCTCTACAAATCTTCACCCTCGTCCCCTCAAGACAGTGATCAGACATCCCATCTCACCATAGTTACAGCCAAAAGTCTCTTTTTTACACGCCTGCTAATTAATATGTAATCTAATAATGCCCGCTGACTATCTCTTCCACTCACATATGTATACTTGTGTATATCTCTCCTTTCTACCTATCTAGCAATATCTCTGACACCTGTTCCCTTCAGGAACTACCTCACTGCTGCTTCTTAGTCTTCAGTGCCTCACCCTTAAAAGACAACTGGCAGAAGGCCAGTCCCGAGCAGTGTTTGTAGAGGCTCCTACCCATTGTTCCTACTGACTACTTCTACCTAATATTCCTCCCTACTACTTCTACCTTTCTACCTGATGTTTCTCCCTAATAGTCCTACCTACTCCTATCTAGTGCTCCTACCATTTTGCTGAGAGGCAGGGCTAGCAATAGCACTCACCACAGGAAAACCTAGAGTTATGAAGAATGAACTGTGTGTTAAGTGTTGTCAAATGTTGTGCGTGATACTCTGTATGTTTGTGGACAGAATGCCAGCTGTCCACATGTAGGTGAGGCAGAAAGAAATGACAGCTACCTGGGTCAGAGGAGTGCAACTTGACAACTTTTTATACCTGCTATTCCCAATCACAAGTCTTTTTCTTCCAGCACATAACTCCATAAACTCTTCAACATTTTCATTCAAAACACTGAGTACCCCATTCACGCCAATTATACCCTTAACTGCCACATTACTTATCTTTTCATTTAAATCACCCACCAGTAATACTCAGTCTTGTGCATCAAAACTGCACACTCACTCAACTGCTCCCAAAACACTTGCTTCTCACGATCTTTTCTCATGGCCAGGTGCATAAGCACCAATAATCACCCATCTCTACACATCCATTTTTAGTTCTACCCACATCAGTCTAGAATTTACTTCCTTACAATCTATGTGGCATTTATGGATCTAGAGTAAACATACAATAGAGATCCTTTGCAGAGGGTCTTAAAGATCATATGAAGTGGAAGGTGAGGTGCTAGGGTAAAAAAGTGGATGTCAGGGAGACAACAGAAAACATCCACCAATCGCAATAGCTCCAGGCAGACTGACTACCACCTGTTGCTAACCTGGGGATCCCCTCCTCCACAACAACATCCATTAGCTGCCCCAGTACTTTTTGTCATTTCAGTCATGTTTTGAAAGTAAGATACACATGGAAGAAAAGTACTGGCACAAGCCTTATCATGCTAATTTTTTCTGTTGCACTGTATATCAGAGGTGGACAAGAAAAAGAATTTCCTAGTATTCTTCTCAAACAATTCATCTACTCCACCCTTAATATTTCATCTGCAGCACTCAGAACATTCACCAGCTGCTTAGCAGCCACAAGTATTTAAAACCTGCACAATAAAACAAAATTACTTCTAATATAATCTTACCTCAATATGCTCTGTATTCAAATCTCTGTAAAAGCACAAAAACCTTCCCATCCAAAACTCTTCAAAACCGATCCTCAAGTACAAATAAAAAGCCTATCCTTTCTTATATTTCAAAAACAAACTCAGAGATCCAATCAACCCAACAAACATGATGCAGACAACATATACACAACAAAATTACCTGATAAGCATTAAACACTGCTTTTCCAAACTAGTCTTAAACTCCACCCCACTACACATACATGCATCTGAAAACTTTTCTCTCCAATAATAAATAAGTTACCCCTTCTGACCTATGTTCTGGCACTATCACTTATCTCTCTAATATCAAAAATACTTTTTCGACATACCACTAGACTCCTGTGCCCCAGATGCAACTTCCACACAAAATACTTACTCCTTAACTGTCCTAAGCTCATCCTCAGTCTACATGGCTTAATCAAAAGCATTCTCCAATCATGACCATCTTATGAGAAAGATATTTAGAGAAATAAAAGACAATGCTAAAAAGATTAGTATGAGCTCCTTAGGGGTAAGTAGACCTAACTCATAAAGGTGGAAAAGTCATAAGAAGAGGGAAGGAGAAAAGATGTCCGTCCAGGTCACAGAGGCTGGGACACAGACAGAACTGCTCATGAGACCAATGACTGAAACAATACCAGCAAAATAGAGAAAGAGAAACACCACTGCAGCAGACACGGAGTGATAGTTGAAGAATGGAGATAGCTGGAAATTTATTATGTTTGAAGGGTTTTCACTCCCCTCTGGCTACACAAAATGTGGAAGACAAGGCACCCTACGTAAGCAAGCAGCACACCATAAAAGGACAATCAGAGCCCCAAAAGATATGGAACAGTTACTCTCAAAAAAATAATTACAGCACCTATACAACATCCCCAGCTGTTGGGAAATAGATTTTGCAACATTCTTCATGTCGAGTTTACAGGATGCTCTGAAAGATATGACTGTGTCCAACACATTTTGTTACTACAGGGTTAAACTGAAAAGTTTGAATATTGAACCCAAGAAAACAGAGGAAATTTTGAAAGACACACAGATACAAATAGTAGTCTGGAGTTGCATAAATTGATTTACATTCACCATTTAATAGTGATAGCATCTGGCAATGTTCCACTATGGTGTTCCTCGCCGAAAAACTAGTGACAGACATTTTAGGAATAGAACATGGTTTGAACATTTCATAATTACCAAAATACTTAGAAATGATTATTCAACATTTTCAACAGCTCTAGAATGTATTCCACAAGAACAATTATCTCAAGCGACGTATGACCTAGATGGACTTTTCTTAGGACCCACTTGTCAATGAAATATTATGATCTGTTCATAAAAATCAAGGACTTTACCTAGGGATCCAGTGGTCATCTGAACTCTGGACTGCAAGTGAATCGACTGTGAGGCCACAGGCAAACACATGGCCAGCAATACTCTGGTCATCCTCATATCTCACATGAACATCACGTATTTTGAGCTGAAAATCATTTTAATCAGTCAGATCCATTGAATATATGTAAGATGGTGCATGCAACTATTGTTCACTTATGAAAAACAACAAAAATAGTGAGCTAACCAGTAAAGGTCAAATAAGATAATGAGAATTCAGAGAAGTTAATCCTATGCACTAAGCACCAAAATCACACACATAAGTATGCACACATTCATACAGTACACAAATGTTGACGGATTACTAGATAATGGTAAAGAGCAACAATTCAAGTATCATATGGGGGAAGTGCACTGATATTATTAGAGTCATGGAAACAAAGCTCACCAAAAGAGGTAAGACCTCACCTGTTATGCTTATAGAGGTACATGACAGTAAGAAGGGAAGGTGAAGGCATTGTTGGGGAGGATTAAACGTTTTGATAAGATATAGCCAAAAGTTTCAAGAAACAGTGGAAGACAGCCCATTAAGACTATGCATAATGGGAAGAGCAATTATAGGGAAGAAGTGCATTGTGGTGGTGATATTATACAATCCCCAAAGAATTTCAATTTCAATGATCAAAAATGAATATACAATGATTACAATAAAAAACAATCCAGAATAAATGTACAATCATCCCAGCAAAAAAAACAATCAGGGCAGTACACAGAGCTGTAAAGCAAGCACTTTTCAGGGATGATTAAGTTTTGATAATAGGGATTTTAATTACAAACAGATGGACTAGGGAATATGGATTCTCAGGTGACATGGAGTCATGGAGACAAGTTTTAATATTAAAAATGGGATAATTCCTAGCCCCAACAATTTAGTAACCTCACCAGGATGAAGGGGATGATATACCATTACTGCTACATCTCATTTTCATGCATACTTCCACTCTGCAAAGGCAAAGGAGACAAAAGTGCATGCTTGAATTAGAGGGGCATAAGTTTGTTGAGTGTCCCTGTTAAGTTGTATGGGATAGTGGTGACTGAGAGGGTGTTGGCTTGCACAGAGCAACAGATTGAGAACAGACAATATGGTTTCAGAAGTGGCAGAGGTTATACAGATCTGGTCTCTCCTATAAAGAATTTGTGCAAGAAATACTCCGAGAAGCAGAAGGATTTCTATTTGTCATTTATGAATATGGAAAAAGCATATGATAAGAGTTGATAAAGATGCTCTACGGAAAATGCTACTAATGTATGGTGTGGGGAAGGCTAGCTACTAAAAGAAGAGGAGTTTCAATCAAATATGAAAGTTGTGTGCAAGTAGAAAGAAAGCAGGGTGAGCTGTTCCATGTGAAGGCAGATCTGCATTAGGGGTGTGTGATGTCATCATGCCTGTTCAATCTGCTTATGAATGGGGAAGAGGGAGGTGGATGCAAACATCTTCAAGAGTGAGAGGCAGGTCTACAGTCTGTGAGGTTGCTGGAAGGTGAGTCAATTACTGTTTGCTGATGACATGGCATGGGTAGCAGCTTTGTTGTTTATTTGTTTCTGATGCTACCTTACTGGTGCACAAAAAGCGGGCACAAAAGTCAGAAGCATAAAAAAAAAAAGTTCAGTAATAAAGCACAATTATTTTATGGATACACTCTAGGACAGATGGTGATATACCTCAAAATATCAAAAGGTGGTTCAAACACTAAAATGTTAATTTTTCTATAAAATGCAATAGTACCTGGATATTTTCAATTATATTGGTCATGAATGATGTGCCATAACTGAGCCATGATGAGTACGAATTAGCATAATGGGAAGCTTCATGTCGTGCCTCCTGTTCTGCTCTCCATGCAACCTCTAGACCATCCAAGAGTGCTATTTTGCGAGCTTGTGATGCTGCTTCCTCAGCTTCTTCATCAAACTGTCAACAATATGGTATAAATCATTAATGGAGGGATTATGGAATCTATCTGTATCTTTTTAACAAATGTTACTCCATTTCATCCAAATGCATACTACTGGCAATATGTCCACAAACATACAATCTCTCCTTGTCATGCATAACACTTGACAACACTTAAGTCACACAGCTAATCTTTCCTGTGGTGAGTCCTAATCACTAGCCCTACCTTTAGGCAAAATGGTAAGAGCAACAGATAGAAATATTTGGTAGGAACATTTAGACAGAAGCATTAGACAGAAGTAGCAGGCAGGAACATTAGACTGGAGCATCAGGTGGAAGTAGTCATTAGAAACATGAAGTCAATATACTACAGTTGCTCTCTGCCAGTGGCCTGTTAAGGGTGAGGCACTCAAGGCTAAGTAGCAGCACTGGACTTCACTAGTTATGGTGGCTCTCCTGCTCTGGCCACCCCTTTGAGGGAGTTCCAGGAGGGAACAGGCATCAGGTCTGTACAGCCTGGATGAGGATAGGGAGCTGTGGTTTTGGCACATTACACATGACAGCTAGAGACTGAGGGTGAATGAATGTGGCCTTTTTTTGTCTGTTTTCCTGGCACTACCTTGCTGAAGTAGGGGATAGCAATGCTGTTTCCTGTGGGGCGGGGTAACACAAGGAATGGATGAAGGCAAGCAAGTATAAATATGTACATGTGTATATATGTGCATGTCTGTGTATTTGTATGTATATGTATGTATATGTGCATATATGGGCATTTATGTATGTATATGTGTATATGAGTGGGTAAGCCATTCTTCATCACTTTCCTACCGCTACCTTACTGACACGGGAAACCGTGATTAAGGATAACAAAAAATGAATATATTCTTTTTATATCTATTTATTACACTTTGTCACTGTCTCCTGCATTAGCAAGGTAGTGCAAGGAAACAGACGAAAGAAAGGCCCAACCCACCCACATACAAATGTATATACATACACGGCCACACACACACACATATACATCTCAACGTATACATATATATATACACACACAGACATACACATATATACACATGTATATAATTCATACTGTCTGCCCTTATTCATTCACATCGCCACCCCGCCACACATGAAATGAAAACCCCCTCCCCCGCATGTGCGCGAGGTAGTGCTAGGAAAAGACAACAAAGGCCACATTCGTTCACACTGTCTCTAGCTGTCATGTATAATGCACCGGAACCACAGCTCCCTCTCCACATCCATGCCCCACAAAACTTTCCATGGTTTACCCCAGATGCTTCTTATGCCCTGGTTCAATCCATTCACAGCACGTCGACTCCTGTATACCACATCGTTCCAATTCACTCTATTCCTTGCACGCCTTTCACCCTCCTGCATGTTCAGGCCCCGATCACTCAAAATCTTTTTCACTCCATCTTTCCGCCTCCAATTTGGTCTCCCAATTCTTTTTGTTCCCTCCACCTCTGACACATATATCCTCTTTGTCAATCTTTCCTCACTCATTCTCTCCATGTGACCAAACCATTTCAAAACACCCTCTTCTGCTCTCTCAACCACAATCTTTTTATTACCACACATCTCTCTTACCCTTTCATTACTTACTTGATCAAACCACCTCACACCACATATTGTCCTCAAACATCTCATTTCCAGCACATCCACCCTCCTGCGCACAACTCTATCTATAGCCCATGCCTTGCAACCATATAACATTGTTGGAACCACTATTCCTTCAAACATACCCATTTTAGCTTTCCAAGATAACGTTCTTGACTTCAACACATTTTTCAACACTCCCAGAAATTTCGCCCCCTCCCCCACCCTATGATTCACTTCCGCTTCTATGGTTCCATCCACTGCCAAATCCACTCCCAGATATCTAAAACACTTCACTTCCTCCAGTTTTTCTCTATTCAAACTTACCTCCCAACTGACTTGTCCCTCAACCCTACTCTACCTAATAACCTTGCTCTTATTCACATTTACTCTCAGCTTTCTTCTTTCACACACTTTACCAAACTCAGTCACCAGCTTCTGCAGTTTCTCACTCGAATCAGCCACCAGCGCTGTATCATCAGTGAACAACAACTGACTCACTTCCCAAGCCCTCTCATCCACAACAGACTTCATACTTGCCCCTCTTTCCAAAACTCTTACATTTACCTCCCTAACAACCCCATCCATAAACAAAGTAAACAACCATGGAGACATCACACACCCCTGCCGCATACCAACATTCATTGAGAACTAATCACTTTCCTCTCTTCCTACACGTACACATACCTTATACCCTCGATAAAAACTTTTCACTGCTTCTAACAACTTGCCTCCCACACCATATATTCTTAATACCTTCCACAGAGCATCTCTATCAACTCTATCATATGCCTTCTCCAGATCCATAAATGCTACATACAAATCCATTTGCTTTTCTAAGTATTTCTCACATACATTCTTCAAAGCAAACACCTGATCCACACATCCTCTACCACCTCTGAGACCACACTGCTCTTCCCCAATCTGATGCTCTGTACATGCCTTCATCATCTCAATCAATACCCTCCCATATAATTTCCCAGGAATACTCGACAAACTTATACCTCTGTAATTTGAGCACTCACTCTTATCCCCTTTGCCTTTGTACAATGGCACTATGCAAGCATTCCGCCAATCCTCAGGCACCTCACCATGAATCATACATACATTAAATAACCTTGCCAACCAGTCAACAACACAGTCACCCCCTTTTTTAACAAAATCCACTGCAATACCATCCAAACGTGCTGCCTTGCCGGCTTTCATCTTCTGCAAAGCTTTTACTACCTCTTCTCTGTTTACCAAATCATTCTCCCTAACCCTCTCACTTCGAATACCACCTCAACCAAAACACCCTATATCTGCCACTCTATCATCAAACACATTCAACAAACCTTCAAAATACTCACTCCATCTCCTTCTCACATAACCACTGCTTGATATCACCTCCCCATTAGGTATGCATATGTGTATGTGTGGGCATTTATGTATATACATGTGTATGTGGGTGGGTTGGGCCTTTCTTTCGTCTGTTTCCTTGCGCGACCTTGCTGATGTGGGAGACAGTGATTAAGTATAATAAATGAATAAAAAATATGTCATTTTTTTCATATATATTCACCATTTCAATAGCATCCAGTCCATGGTAATTCCTCAAACATCTTAACCTGAAATATACATCTCTAACCCTTCCAACTATCACCCCATTGCCCTTACCTTTGCTATCTTAATTCTCACTTTCTCGTACATTTACAATCTAATTACAATCTTTTTATCAATATTAATGTTTTCATAGTTGAGAGTCTTCAGCTGATTTCTCTCCTATGTGACTATTTCTGGTCCTGCTCCCTTAGGGATTTTGTAGTCCTTGCCACCAAGGCATTTTACAAGGTGTGGCATAAGTCTTTGCTTTCCAAACTTCCTTCCTTTAACTTTTGTGCTTTTCCCTACTCCCAAATTCTTTGCCTCCTCTCTAGTGAGTCCATTGTAGTAGTAAACAAATGAGCAGCTTCCACCTATTACGCTATCAACTCACTTCTCCCAATTAATGATCTCTCTTCAATATCTACCTTTATTCATTGAACATACTTCAACTAAATTTTCTAAGTCTTCATTCAAATATTGTCCTCTTTCTAGGGCTGAATATATATCTCTTGCTTTTGACCTTTGCAATATATCCAAATAGGGAAACAAAAACCTGGTTAAATCTAATACTGCTGAAATGCAATTTCTACTCAAATCTCTTTCTGAATGCTACTTGTTCCCCTCTATTCAATTAACAATTCATCTCTGAAATAACATAAACAAGTTTGGCATAACCATATCTTCCTTTCTATCCTGGTCACATAACAAAATCAGCATTGCAAAACCTGCTTCCCAAAAGTTGGAGGTGTTGTATGTCATAATTATTTCTCTTGTAAGCACTTATTTCATATCTGTAAGGGTCTTATTTTCCCAGTGCTCTTCAATTTATAAATTAATTGACAAGAAGTTTAATAATCTTTAAAACATAATTCAAAATCCTAAACATACAATCTTCTTCAAACTTGCAAATCATGCTACAAAAAAGTATTACTTTGCAAATGTTATAGTTCAATCTGTTAAGTGAATAGGAATGAAGGGTCATCTTTACTACACCTAACCAGCTCACTCAAATATTGCTCAACAACCTTGATTATCTTTGTGCAAATATAACAAGGCTAAGGAAATGGCTATAAATGACCAACAACGCATGCTCCTCTTCTAGTGTTCTAAATGTCTTCAAACAAACAAAGACAGTATGTACCTTACCAGGTAGAGGGAGTTCACTACCATCATAGAAAATACTTAATAACATACTGAAGTTTTGTTTACATTAAAAATCTGCTGCTGGATATCAATGTTCAGTTATCAGCAATGAGGCTGCCATCATAGATATCATAAGGAAATATTTACATACAAGTTAGGCTAAACTTGGACCTACAATATTAAGGTCCTAGCCTCAGTACAAAGCATAGAACTTGATTAAGTATCACCACCTTTACAAGCATGTTAAAATACATCTCAACCCTCCAAACATTATCATATCATTCTCACATTTCACACATATTTTGAGTTATATTCAATTCTTAATTCTATCTTATACATAATACATCATGATTACCCCTAAGACTTTCAGTGCAACAAATGTGTATCCTTTTCCCACAGCTTGATATCTCATTTATTAAAGCATTCCATCAAACTATCAAAGTGCTTTCCCCACCTTCATGCTGCATTTGATACATATCTTTGCTTGATCAATAAAATCTTACTCTACAAAAAACAAAGACATACCTCCTCAAGTCTCACAGGTCCTGCCACAAGATAAAGCTGTTCAAATATAATGACCCATGGTTCAGACCGTAATCGTGAAACTGGTATCTGAAGTTTGATTTTCCCAACAAATCCAGCCCGCACTTCAACTGGCATGTCCAGGTGTCGGAGTGCATCCTTACGAAGTGGTACGTTCTCCAATTCAACTTCTCCTGATGATGGCACTTTTACTTAGTACTATAGTATGAAATCTTGATAAATCAAGGGCTAATTGAACATGCTTTTGTCACTATACAGGACAATAATATTCAACATTTAGCATAAATGGGAAAACAAAAGAGTTCATTAGAACTACATAATAAAAAAATCAGAT
Organism: Panulirus ornatus; assembly: GCF_036320965.1. Classification (NCBI taxonomy): domain Eukaryota; kingdom Metazoa; phylum Arthropoda; class Malacostraca; order Decapoda; family Palinuridae; genus Panulirus; species Panulirus ornatus. The sequence continues at coordinate 39,797,995 of NC_092239.1, read as the reverse complement.
AAGTGCAAAAGTGTCGGCTTTTTATGGCTGACTTAATAATGCCAACTCCATGCAATAATCTATGTACAGTATATAACCTTGATACCCTGCAAGAAGCCATAAAGGATGAACTATAGTAACAAATCTATCACAGTAAAGTATTTATTTATATTTATTATACTTTGTCGCTGTCTCCCACGTTTGCGAGGTAGCGCAAGGAAACAGACGAAAGAAATGGCCCAACCCCCCCCATACACATGTATATACATACGTCCACACACGCAAATATACATACCTACACAGCTTTCCATGGTTTACCCCAGACGCTTCACATGCCTTGATTCAATCCACTGACAGCACGTCAACCCCGGTATACCACATCGCTCCAATTCACTCTATTCCTTGCCCTCCTTTCACCCTCCTGCATGTTCAGGCCCCGATCACACAAAATCTTTTTCACTCCATCTTTCCACCTCCAATTTGGTCTCCCTCTTCTCCTCGTTCCCTCCACCTCCGACACATATATCCTCTTGGTCAATCTTTCCTCACTCATTCTCTCCATGTGCCCAAACCACTTCAAAACACCCTCTTCTGCTCTCTCAACCACGCTCTTTTTATTTCCACACATCTCTCTTACCTTTACGTTACTCACTCGATCAAACCACCTCACACCACACATTGTCCTCAAACATCTCATTTCCAGCACATCCATCCTCCTGCGCACAACTCTATCCATAGCCCACTCCTCGCAACCATACAACATTGTTGGAACCACTATTCCTTCAAACATACCCATTTTTGCTTTCCGAGATAATGTTCTCGACTTCCACACATTCTTCAAGGCCCCCAGAATTTTCGCCCCCTCCCCCACCCTATGATCACAGTAAAGTATAGGCATCTAAAAGACTGGTCAGCAATTATTGTATCATTAGTTTCTCCTTAACCTCTCAGAGGTTTCCACCACTGTAAATGACTAAAGACTACAATTGATGTTAGTAACTGGAAGACAGCTGTATTTACCATTATAACAAGTATTACGGATCAGTAATGAAAATTTCCTTTGTGGGAACTCTAACATTATCCAATGCATAAATCACACCCTCTCCATGGCAAACACAAGACTTCACAACACATAGCACACATCTCTTTCTGCTCTACTTTAGTTTTCTTCGATTTGACACGCAATGTATGGCAGATCATGATAAGCTCTAACTGGGATGATCCTGGTGGAGCTGAGATCTATTCTTTTTCCCTCCTAAGTGACCTGAAACAATTAATTAAATACCCTACCATCACAACTGCTATTCTAGCCTTTTTTTTTATCTCTGAACCCTCCCACTATACATTCATTTCTGTCCCCTTAGGGTCCTCTAACCACAATCTTATTTCTGTTACCTCTAACCGGGCAGACCTGTTCTCTATCCATCTCATAACCCCAACTGCTTCTCTGCTTCTCTGGTCAGGATGCTTCGTCTTGTGGTGAATACATAGCAAGGGCCAACTTGGTTGGGCCGGAGGCCTACAGCCCATTTTCTAAATCTTTTCATCCTCAATTGTAGAATGATCACTACTCATCTGATGCATGTCACATCAGGAACAGTGCATACCAGACCATGTAAATCTTCCCTCCCCCAGAAACCCACTCTCATTTCATTTACAAAGAAAATCACACTTGCGTAAAAAGAAAGTGTACTAATCTGACATCTTTTACTGAGAAATCTTTTTAGTCCTTAACCAAAAACATCTCCAAAACTTCTGTACATCAACCTTTCCTCCTGTTTTCTAACCTGATCGTCTCAATTCGGCATCTTGTTTTCCTCCTAGTCAACTGGCTTGACTCACATTCTAATTCTCTGCCCATCTCTTCCCTCTCAACCTATGCCATATTCTTCTCAAGCAACATTTTCCAGATGCTCTCCCAGATCAATGCAATTATAAAATTTGTGAGACATTTTTTCAAGATAGAATAACATTTACAGGAGGATGAAAAGCAGTAACAGTCTTGAAAAATTTAAATATATCCAGAATGGAAGAACAATGAATTTTAAGTATTATTGAACTTTATCAATAAAACCACCACCACCATTTCTACTAATTTTTTTACACTAACTAAGGTCTAAGCTAACCTACAAAGACCTCACTACTAATCATCCATGAAACAGGATGATATTGCAATTCATATCAAATACAATGCTCACTACTAATCATCCACGAAACAAGATGATAGTGCAATTGATATCAAATACAATGTTAAAGATACAGGGGAATACTAGGGAATTTAAAAAGTATGAGACCACTGGGTCCTTTCGAAGTTGTTTTTTGACAGTTTCAAATGGCTGTTTTATGACAGTGGAATATATCAGAAACTCACAGATTGGTGTAGCAAAGTTAAAAGGTATAAAGGTAATTCAAACAGAATAACCTGCACATTGTCACTGCGACTATGGAGCCACAAATAATGCAAGTTGTATACTTGAAAAGAAGTATTAAGTCTATTCTTAAACGAATCTATAGTACAGCTTTCAACCACTCTAAATGGCAATTCACTCTATATGTTAACAATCATGTAGATGAAAGAGTACTTTGCCTCATTCAAGGTAAAACATTAGCCCATGAGTTTATATCCATTACTACAAGGTAAAGCCCATGAATCAAGTCTTCGGCATTTTGACAGATCAAAGCCATTTTCAATTTTGAATACTTGCATTAGGTCACCTCTTATCTTTTCTAAGGTAAATAGACTCAAGGTGTTTAATCTGATCATGTAGGATTTGTTTCTCCATCCATGAATCATCTTAGCAGCTTGACAATGGATGCTCACCATTCTGTCCGTTGGATTTTAAGGTAGAGTGACCAAAACACAATATTCAAGATGTGGATGAACCAATGAACTGTAAAGAGCAATGATGATTTCCTTGGAATTAGTTAAATTCCAAGGCCTTATCCATGAATCCATGATTTTTGTTTGCTTTTTTCACTGCTTACTTGGTTTTAGGTTACACGAGATTATTAAACAAAAGTCTTTTTCCTAATTTACCTTTTGAAGATCAATAAAATTCATGCTGTAGCTTGCCTTTTCGCTTTTAATACTAGTGTAAAATTTTGCACTTATCGATATCAAAATTCATTTGCTACTTATGATTCTATTGCATCAGTTTGTCTATGTCAGTTTGAAGCTGTGGACTTTTGAATTCATTCACAGATTTATTTTCCAGCTTTTTCTTATCAGCAAATTTTGATATCCTGCAATGCAGCCCATTCTCAATGTCATTCATACATCTGATAAAGAGTATTGGTCCCAAGACTTATCCTTGTGGCACTCCACTTGGTACATCTAACCATTCTGAGGATTGACCATTAATCACAACTCTTTGTTTACAGCCAGATATTTGGTAATTTTCTTACCAGTCCATAAAACTAAACATATTGTTATGCGAACAGAGTGATAGAGACTGGTTCAATAAAGAGAAAAGAGGCGGTGAAAGGCTTGCTTAAGGTGAAACGTGACAAGGAGGCTGGTAATACAGATGAATTTATTGAGAAAGGGGGTGACTGTATTGTTGATTGGTTGGTAAGGATTTTCAATATATGTATGGATCATGGTGAGGTGACTGGGGATTGGCAGAATGCATGTGTGGTACTGTATAAAGGCAAATGGAATAAAGGTGAGCATTTAAACTACAGAGGTATACGTTAACTCTTGAGTAAACCTGGTAAGTTGTAAGGGAGGGTATTGATTGAAAGGGTGAGAGCATGGACAGAGTATCAGATTGGGAAGGAGCAGTGCAGTTTCAAAAGTGGTAGAGGACATGTGGATCAGGGGTTTGTTTCAAAGAATGTGAGAAGTACCTAGAAAAACAGATGGATTTGTATGTGGCATTCATAGATATGGAGAAAGCATATGATAAGGTTGATAAATACTTTGTGGAAGGTCTTAACAATATCTAATGTCGGAGGAGAGCTGTAAGAAGTGGTGAGAAGCTTTAATCAAGGGTGTATGGCATGTGTAAGAAGAGGAAGAGAGAAGAAAGAATGGTTCCAAGTGAAGGATGGTCTGTGGCAGTGGTGTGTGATGTCACCATGGTTGTTTAATTTGTTTATGGATGGGGTAGCGAGAGAGGTAAATTCAAGAGTCTTGAAGAGAAAGGCAAGTATGCAATCGAACAGGATGACAGGCCTGGAAAAGGAGTCAGTTGTTGTTTGTTGATGATACAGCGCTGATAGCAGATTTGAGTAAGAAACTGCAGAAGTTGATGACTGAGTTTGGAAGAGTGTGTGAGAGGAAGATGATGAGAGTTAATGTGAATGAAGCAAGGTTATTAGGTTTAGCAGGCTTGAGGGACAGGTTAGTTGGGGTGTGAGTTTGAACAGAGAAAAATTGGAATTGCAGTAAAAATTTTAGATACTTGGGAGTGGACATGGCAGTGAATGGAACCATGAATGTGGAAGTGAATCATAGGTTGGGGGAAGTAAACAAAGGTTCTGAAAGCAACAAAGAATGTGTGAAAAGAGAGAACATTGTCAGGGAGGACAAAAATGGCTATGTTTGAAGGAATAATATTCTCAAAAATATAAAATGGTTGTGAGGCTGTGAAGAAGAGGATGGATGTGTTGGAAATGAATGTTTTAGGACAGTAAGTGGCGTGAGGTGGTTTGATCAAGTTGGTAATAAAAGGGTAAGAGAGATGTGTGGTAAAAAGATAAAAAGAAAGTGGTTGGGAGAGGAGAAGAGGGTGTACTGAAATGGCCTGGACATGAGGAGAGAATGAGTGAGAAAAGGTTAACAAAGAGGTTATATGTCTCAGAAGTGGAGGGAACAAAGAGAACAGGTAGACAAAGTTGGAAATGGAAGAATAGAGGGAAAAAGATTTTGAGTGAACAGAGCTTGAACATGCTGGAGGCAGAATTGGCATGCATGAGTTAGAGTGAATTGAATGATGTGGTATGCTGGTATTCAAGTGCTGTCAACAGGATAAACCAAGGCATGTGAAGCATCTGGGGTAAACAATGGAAAGGGGTCTATCGATAGGGAGCTGTTGTTTCGGTGCATTACATACGACAGACAGAGAATGGCTGTGAGAGGATGCAGCCTTTCTTCATCTGTTCCAGGCACTACCTTCCTAACATGGAAGATAGTGATAAAGTATAAAAAAAGTAAATATGGAAATGAGAATATTCAATATCAAAATGTAGTTTTCATGGAAAACTAGTAGTAAGGTGTTTAATCAACAGATTGTGTTGATGGCAGCATACAGGTACCATCAACACATCACTGGTGTATTAACTGTTAGAGAAACATGTTTATTCAAGTTACTAACATGGAAATGTACCTCAGGAAAACAACAGGCCTGTTGGCAGGGAGGAAGCACAATGCTCGTTTGGGAAAAACAGCATTCCTCAGAAAGGCAGTGTTCCTTGGTGGGTAGCAAAGAAGATGCATACTGCTTCACAGACAGTGAGTGTATGTGAATGATGTGTGTCAACATGCACAGTAATGTATGAGTAGTGTGGTGAATGAAGTGGTTACAGCAGTGTTAACAAAATATAACCTTCAGGTGTCTTTGAAAGCTCAACAACAATTTTATTGTAATGATATCAACACATTGCTTCTCTGAGTTATGAACAGAAGACTGTACTTCATGAACCGACAGGTCCACAGCTGGAAAGAAAGCAGTGTTCCTTTGGGGTAGCAGTGTTCCTTGGTGGGAAGCAAAAGTGGTGCACGTTGCTATGCTAAAGTACGATTGTATTTTTGCTTCAGTATAATATTGTATTATCTTTCTGTTCTCGTACAAGTCACATTGTGATGAACATTGGCAAACTGAAAGCGCCAAAAACAAAAATCTTAAGGTATTGGTTAATCAGCTGGCTCCAGTGGGACCTCTGGTAGATAATAAAACATTTTGTTTGCCAACCATACTTGTCCATGCATATGAGGATATGAGGATACTGTTGCATTTTCACCATAATACAAGCAAGGTATAGTCCCTGTTTCATTCTTATCAATAATATGGATGTGTATATCATCCATAACTGCATTAATCAGCGAGCTCTACTGAATGGCACTCACCTATACCATGAAAAACCTTTGAGACTGGACAATAATCATTTTTCATCCTTGATCCCATTTTCCATATTAGCGAGGTAGTACCATGAACAGATGGAGAAAGGCCGCATCAACATTTACAAATAAATAAATGAATAAATAAATAAATAAATAAATAAACAAATAGCAGTTCATTGGATGTAGGTAGCCACTTGACTAAAATTGTATGGTTGAGGTATTACAGATATCTCTGAACTGGGAGGCCATGATAGGAACTAGTTAACTAATCATATAAAAGCTTAAGATTATGGTCAGTTAGATATTTCTAAACTTTGTATAAGCATATGAGTGAAGTACATTTAGACAGCCAGGGAGGCAGGTATACAAGGATGCTTACGGAGTCAATGTTATGTTATACACTGTGACCTTCAGTAAACATTAAGTAATGAATAACTACAGTATTACAGGAGTTGACATGCTACACAGTCTAATTAACATTCTCCATTCTCAATGATTTCGAGCAAATTATCTCCCGCTCTACCCATATACATGACCACTGTGGCCATTCTCCTAATATTCTGAATTTGTTTTTCATCTCTAGTCCATCCTGCTGTCAATACACAATCTTGACCCCAACTGGTTCATCTGATCACACTCTTACAAATACATCTATTTCAATGGCACCTCCCTCTCCAGCAGCCCTCTCTAAGTGTAAATACTGGTACCTGAACAAAGTTGACTGGAATAACTTACATAACTTTTCTGACTTGCCTTGGGTAAATTACTGTCTCTTATATGAAGATGCTTCTGTCTCTGCCAATCACATAGCAGGGGTGGAAGCACTTACACCCCCTCCCTGACATACGTCCAAGTTCCATTCTGACTGACCAGTCCGATCTCGAAATGGATGCAAGTCAAAAATATGTCAGCATGGCATGAAGAATTCCTATACCTGTATAGCATTCTTTTACCCTACTCAATTTCTATCATGATTATCTCATTTTTTATCAACCAACTTTATTACATGATTCTGTTGATTCTTTTTACCTTTTATTTAAGATTCTTTAGTTTATATTTCATTTCTATTTTCTAATCTATTTTTTCTGGCCGCATGTAACGATGGTCATAAATCACATAGGTATAAGTAGGGGAGCAGGTGTATTCACTCTTCCTCCAAGACAACTATTCATCCAATCCATGGTTATACTGTTCATTTTGAGGCCATTCAGACAAGGGATCAGGCATATCGAGCTTGGAAAACTTTCCTTCCTCTGGTTCCCATTCAGCTTGTATCACTGCTCATAACTGCTGCAAGCATGTTATCCATGTAGTGAAGCATTTCTTCATTCAGTGGAAGTGCAATAACCTCTCCTCGTCATCCACTGATAAGACTTTCTAGTCTTTAGCTAAAGGCATCTTTAAAACTTCTGTCGCCCTACCTTTCCTTCACTTTTCCATTCTGATGGTACTGTAGCTGTCTCTCCCAATGACAAAACAACTCTGATTCCTATTTCTCCTCTAACTCCACCTTAACTGATTCTAACATACCTTCAACCCCATATGCTCCTCTTACTAATCCTATGCCTCTTCCTTTAATCCCTTCTCAGACTGTCCAAAAAGTGCTTCTTTCTCAGGACACAAGCAAGGCTCATGGTCCTGACTGTATCCGTCCCAATGTACTGAGAGTGTGCCTCTGAGCTTGCACCTGTGCTTGCTCGTCTTTTCTGTTTCTGCTTAAAAAACAAAACTTTTCCTTCTTGGAAACACGCAATGATACATCCCATCCCTAAGAAGGGTGACCATTCTGACTCCTATACCTATAGTCCTATTGCATTGACATCTACCATTTCCGAATCCTTCCTCAACTCCTATATCCTTAAACACCTCGAAAATCACAGTCTTCTCTCTGATCACCAGTATGGCTTCCATACGGCAAGATCCACTGGTGATATTCTTTCCTATCTTACTAATGTCTGATCATCATCCCTAAAAGATTTTGGGGAGTCGTGTAGTTGCCCTTGACATATCTAAGGCTTTTGACAGGGTATGGCATTAGAGTCTCATCTCTAAGCTTCCTTCCTTTGGCTTCCTTCCCTCACTATACTCCTTCATATCTAGCTTCCTCTCTGGCCAATCTATCTCGGTGGTTGTTGATGGATCAGCCCCCCCCTTTTCTCCATAAACTGGGGTGCCCCTAAAGTTCAGTCCGTCCCTTAAATATTTTCTCCTTTTTTTTCAATGATTTTCTCTACTCCACAAATAATTTCGAATGCACTTATACTCTGATGACTCAATACTGCATTTATCCACATCCTTCAATTCTGTTCCCTCTTCTCTCACTCAATCTGCACCTCGTCTTGACACACACTCCTCCATAAACTCAGACTTGGACAGGCTATCTTGGTGGGGTAGACAAAATCTTGTTAAGTTTAATGCCTCCATGACCCAATATCTACCCAACTCTTTTTCAGGAACTCCTCACAACTCTCGCCTCTCCTTTGATGGTTCTGTAATTCCACCTCTTGACTCGATGAACATACTCAGTATTACCGTAACCTTTCTTGGAAACCCCACATTACAGGAATAGCTAAGTCTGCCTCTAAGAAACTGAGTATCCTGTTTAGATGTCAAAACTTCTCTTCTGAGCAGTTGTTCTGTTTATACGTGAATTAATCCATCCTTTTATGAAGTATTGCTCTCACATTTGGGGAGGTTCTGGCTCTGTATTCTTACTTGACCAGAGTTGAGTCGCAAGCGATCAGACTTATAAACTGTCCCAGGCTAATTTCCAAACTTGACCCCCTTGCCCTATGCCACAATGTTGGTTCACTTTCCCTCTTCTATAGGTATTACTTTGGTTTTTGCTCTCAAGAGCTGGTTGCTTGTGCGCCCCCACCACTAAGTAGACCACACAATACTTGGCAAGCTGCAGCATCACATGATTCTTGCGTGGCCATCAGCAACTCAAGGGTGGGCCATTTTGATGCCTGCTTCCCTACATGTCAAAGCTTTGGAACTCACTACCTTATCATGATTTAGGGGAGAAAGAATACTTCCCACGTATTCCCTGCGTGTCGTAGAAGGCGACTAAAAGGGGAGGGAGCGGGGGGCTGGAAATCCTCCCCTCTCAATTTTTTTTAATTTTCCAAAAGAAGGAACAGAGAAGGGGGCCAGGTGAGGATATTCCCTCAGTGGCCCAGTTCTCTGTTCTTAACGCTACCTCGCTAACGCGGGAAATGGCGAATAGTTTGAAAAAAAAAAAAAAAAAAAAGAAAAAAAAGATTCGGCAATGTTGATATGGAACATTTTTTGATGGTCATGCCAATCCTACTAATAGGAGATAATGGATTAAACTTTGAGGTCACCAAGTTAATTTGAATTGCATGAAATATTTCTTAACCAATGACATATTGAGACATGATATAAGCTTCCAGAAAAATTATCAGAGCAATACTGTCAATATGTTCAAACTTAGGCTTGATCATCACCTGTCACTCCCCGGTAATCAATCATCATAACCAAGTGGTATATTATGCTACCTTCTTAACCAATGATTTTGCTCTAGCCATGCTGTGGTAACTTACCATCACTTATTAACCCAAGTCAACTGCTTTATGAGAACCAAAAAAAAAGGAAGTGTAGTATCATCCTTCCACATCTGAAGTAATTTAGACCTCTTAAGTCACAAGAGTGGAGCTCAGAGTTTATCCTTTCTATGCCATTATAACAAAAACTGATGGGATGCATAACAAAATCATGTTCATTCTACCTCCTGACTTTCCAAAAAAATTTCCCATGGGCAGTATTTCTTCCTGTTTCCAGTCCAGTGCATTGACCTTGGGCCTGTGTATCCAAGTACCTCTAAGTAACTCTTCTCTGCAAAGACTCTTTGAGAATGCATGTGATGAGAGCAAATGCCAAACTCTCATCTGGTGCTAGGTAGTTTGGGTAGATCTAATGTTCCTCAAGTGCAAGAAAATGGACGGGAAGCAGCAAATGAAAAACTAGAGTTGAAGTCAGCAGATGGCAATGTCATGTGTAAGGAACCTCAGGAAAGAAAAAAAAAATCCTGACCTCATGAACTTTACCAATACAATTTTCAAATGTGATAATATACTTGATTAAAGTACCGACAAAGCATACCCGACCAGCTAACCTTTGTTGGCTACATGGGCATCTGGAAAAAGCTGAAATCATTGAGGAAGCACTCCATGGACCAAAGATGGAAGAGGTATATTATCTATACCTCGGAAATCCTAGAAGGCATGGTCCCCAACTTAAACACAGAAATAACTTCTTACAGGCATGACAAGCATGAAGGATTCCTCTGAAATCTAAATGTGTGATTTACACAAAAGGAGAGAAAAACACCTTTAACATCCAGGGTCTGAGACTTTTCAAGACATTGCCTAAAACTATCAGAATAACAATGGAATGCACAGTGGAGAAGCTTAAAAGGGACAGGGACTAGTATCCATAAAGTGTACGAGACATACTAGGCTGTAGGGACTATGTGGAACTATAAGCAGCAGCTCCCTACAACTTGGTCAACCAACAACCCAATCCAGCAGCCTGGGCTATGGGGATAAAAATACCTGAAAAATATCATCAGGTGGCATTAGAAGGTTGAAGGGTGCTACTAATTGTTCTAATCAGCTAATCCTCTCACATCCATATTTAGTAACTGCAAGATTCTTAATGGTAGATCATCAAAAACTTTTCTTCAGGGAGAGGATCTGAGTGTAAATGTAATAATAAACAGTTATAGTTCTGAAGAACTTAACTTGGCTATTAACCAAAAGCTATTCTAAGAGTTCTATTTAAATGGTTGTCGGAAAAAAAACTATTTACTGTTCTTCATTATCATCAGGTGGCGTTAGAAGGTTGAAGGGTGCTACTAATTGTTCTAATCAGCTAATCCTCTCACATTCATATTTAGTAACTGCAAGATTCTTAATGGTAGATCATCAAAAACATTTCTTCAGGATGAGGATCTGAGTGTAAATGTAATAATAAACAGTTATAGTTCTGAAGAACTTAACTTGGCTATTAACCAAAAGCTATTCTAAGAGTTCTATCTAAATGGTTGTCAGAAAAAAATCTATTTACTGTTCTTCATTCAGTTTTGACCTGTCCATCTATTCATCAAACTTGAATGCCATTTTCCACATCAGTGAGGTAGTGACTGATATGGCATACCCTTAACTGCCCTAATCAATGCTATCTTTGATGAAAGAAAAAAAAATCAGTCTGGGCTCTGCAGGTGTTTGTAGATCTGACTCTTAAAGGTGGAAAAGTTTTATGATGAAAAAGATAAAAAAAGGAAGAGAATTCAACAGCTTTGTTGTTCAAGGGAAGGAGGCATCATAACAGTCAATCCTCAATCATTATATGTAAATACAATTACACATGTCTAGTACTGTAATGAAGTCTTTGCTCAATGCCACAAGTTTTGTTGCAGTACTATAAATATACATGGTGCTAGTTGTCTTGTAATTATATCAATCTCCGTTGCAACATATCACAGTCTGACTTAGTTTGTTGTTTTGAACCAATTAATCATTAGTTTTAACTTTAATATCATTCATTTCCACTTACATCTCCAATCAAATGTATCTCAGTCAAAAATCATTCACAAGATTATATTTCCTGTGTATAACTGGAGCATAACAGATAGAAATGCATTTTCATACAGTATAGGTATTTTCTTGTTCACCACCTTTTTCTCAATACAAGAAAAAGGTGAAATGAAAAATAATAATGTGTTCAAATATTGCTTGTCTTAAAAAATTCCTATGAGGTGGGGTTCCAGTATTTCGCCCATGAACTACAAGCTGTGTAGGGCTTAGCACCATCTTAGCATATATGCTACTACCAAAAGTATATCTCTACCTAGTACATTGAAGCCTTCAACATCTGTTTTGTGGTTGTTTTTATCATTCTGATCCAGTGAAATATTTTTAGTTCAGCTTGGCTGGGACCATGCAACTGCTGAACTATCGATTTTTCTGAATCATAGTTACTGGATTTTGATGGTGTAGCAAACAGTTAAGTCCAAAAATTCAAGCAAAATATATTAATAGAATGCAGTCATCTAATTCACAGCACTCTTATACTTCAGGGGCTCCCTATTTAATATACTGGATGCATTAATGAAAATTCCTACTTTCAGTGAAATCACTTTAAGCAAAGCCAACTTTAAGATAGACTAAATAAAAAATGGGGACATGTTCCTAAGGAATATTTCTAGAAACATTTCCTCAAGTTGTTCTATGTGGTGCTTACATTCATTTGAGATTATTTACATATGGCAAAATTAAGTTCTCTACTAATACTGATAGGAAATCATCCACACTTTATCAAATTACAGTCGTCCTCTATTGCATTGGATATCATATTAACCCAACAACTACTACTCTACATGCTGGGCACTTCTTACTCATTTTAGCAAAGCTAAAATACACTTAGCTCTAATGTAACAAGGGGGATAAGCATGGGAGGACTGAAGCACTATATCTGTTTACATCAAATCCATATACATGAACAAATGAACACTATATGAAAACTTCATCATTTGCATTCTTTGTAATTCAAAAGCTGAACATTTTGCCGAATGCTTACAATAGGAAGAACCTGTTTATTAATACCTAAGCATGATGACCCAAGGAAAATCATGTGGTGAATGTTAATATCAATCAAGATGCACTTCTGCATGATGATATGATAATTTTGTGCAATAGCTGTACAAAAATTTTAGAATTTCAGTATGATAATCTACTACAAAAAATCCAGCACCAAAGTTTGTGGAGCACAGTATGTACAAAACATTATATAGCATCTGTGAGTATTGATGTAATTCCAACTGCTTTTAAGTTATTCTTGTAAAAGTAAAATATTTGTAATGCATAATCAATGACAATAAATGAATAGTATAGAAACATCCTATGTTTTTCAACTGATCACCGTTTCCTGTGTTAGTGAGGTAGCGCCATAAAACAGATGAAGAAAGACACATTCACTCACATACATATATATATATATATACATAAAAGCAATATGCACAAATACATACATAAACATACACACACATTTATATATTCATACTTGCTCACCTTCATCCATTCCCAGTGCCACCCCATCCCACAGAAAACAGCATTGCCACCCCCTGCACCAGCGAGGTAGCACCAGGAAACAGGCGAAGAAAGGCCACATCTGCTCACATCCACACATGAGCTGTCATGCGTAATGCACTGAAACCACAGCTCCTATCCAAATCCAGACTTTATCAGGTTTATCCCAGACATTTAACATGCCCTGGTTCAGTCCAGTGATGGCACATTGACCCCAGTATACCACATCCTTCCAATTCACTCTATTCCCTGCAAGCCTATGACCCTCTTGCATGACCAGGCCCCGATCACTTAAAATCCTTTTCACTCCATTCTTCCATCTCCAAACAGTCTCCCCATTCTCCTTGTTCCTTTCACATCTGTACATCCTCTATGTCAACCTTTCCTCACTCATTCTCTCCATATGTCCAAACCATTTCAACACACTCAATACTGCTCTCTCAGTCACACTCTTTATTTCCAAACATCTATCTTTCCCTTTCATTACTTACTTGATCAAACCATCTCACACCACATACTATCCTCAAACATTTCATTTCCAACACATCCATCCTCCTCTGCACCTCCAATTGACTTTTCCCTCCACCCTGCTGAACCTAATATTCTTGCTTAAATTTACATTTACTCTCAACTTTCTTTCACACACTCTTCTAAACTCAATCACCAACTTCTGCTGTTTATCACTTGAATCAGCCACCAGTGCAGTATCATCGGTGAACAACAACTAACTCACTTCCAAGACCATCTCATCCCCAACAGACTGCATACTTGCCACTCTCTCCAAGACTCTTGCAGTTACCTCCATCACCACCCCAACCATAAACAAATCAAACAACCATGGTGACATCACACACCCCAACTGCACATGGAACTTCACTGGGAAATATTCACTCTTCTTTCTTCCTTACTTGTACATATGCATTACACCCTTGATAAAAACTTCTCACTACTTCTAGAAGCTTACCTCCCACACGATAATATATCCTTAAGACCTTCCACAAAGAATTTCTATCAACCTTATCATATGTCTTCTCTAGATCCATAATTGCCAGGCACAAATCCATCTGTTTTTCTAAGTATTTCTCACACACATTCTCCAAAGCAAACACATGATCCACACATCCTCTACCACTTCTGAAACCAAATTCTTCCACAATCTGATGCTCTGTACATGCTTTTGCTCTCTTAATCAATACCCCTCTATACAATTTTCCAAGTATACTCAACAAACTTATGCCTCTGTAGTTTGAACACTCACCTGCATCCCGTCTGCCTTTATCAAATAGCACTATACATGCATTCTGCCAATCCTCAGGCACTTCAACATGATCCATACATATGCTGAATATCCTTACTAACCAATCAACAACACTCACTCCCTTTCTCAATAAATTCAAGTGCAATACCACTGATTCCTGCTGCCTTGCTACATTTCATTTTCCACAAGGCTTTCTTAGTTCATATTGTGTCAAAACAGGTCAAAAGGGAAACATAAGGAACAAAGTCCTATTGGAGTCTCTATCCAACACGTGCCATCAAAATCCAAAAAATGAGCGTCTGAAACTATGTACATCTTCACAAGCAGTGGAGACAGGTGGAATAAGTGCATTCATACATGAGGCATCAGCAGGACATGGGGTGTGTGCTAATATAAAAAGAACCAAGTGCCACTAAGCAAGACACGTCGACACATAACAGAGTAGCGCTTACCACAATCTTAGTCATATGCTCTCATTGAAAGTTTATTTCTCCCTGGGTTAAGTGATGATTATATAACCAGTTTCACTACCAAGATTTTGTTTTTCACTTCAAAACACACATTTTCCAAAGACTGAAATGTATGGTGCAGGCATCATATCTTCAGGCTACAGACTGTGACAAAAATTCACAGAAACATATATGAAAAACACAGAACTGTTGATATAGAAAAAAAAAAATCATTAGTTGTCCAAGACTTTTACAGTATAACAAGTGGATTTCATCAATTCAATGGCACTCAAATTCCAGGAGTATTCAGAGTTTCAGGGTTACTGGTAACTTTCTGAGCAATAGAAATTTTGCTGAACTAGGCCAAATTCTGTTTTTTTTTCCAAAACATAGGTGTTGCTGAACCATAGTTTGCTAAAGACATTTGACCACAGATTGCTAGATTAAAGACATCTGACCACAGATTGCCAAATTAAAGACATTTCACTATGATGTTTTTTAATTTCATATGAGAAATTCGTTTTCCCTGAACTGAACTTTAAAGACACCTAATTTTTATAGGCTGGGAAATTCAAATGCCTGCTTATGAGGTTAAACACCATATCACCAAACAAACACCCAAGTAAAACTACACTCTCCAGACACAAATAAGTCACCCTTTTTCATCTGCTTTATGGATGCTAACCATCTCACCAACATTAAAAACACCATTTCAACATACCACAAGACCCCTCATGCCTGAGGTGAAACTTCTAAAATGAAGGCACAAAACACTCACTTGTAAATTGTTCTGTGCTCACCCCACAAACACACATAACCACACCATGTTTTTTTTTACCTGTAATCCTGATAAATGCAGATGCCCCAAACAAGAAATTCATTATGGAGTAAGGTAAGGTAGGTGTGGTACAGATGCATATACAAATACCAAGTAACCTTTTCTATACTATACATCAAGGAAACTTAAATATATGTAAAGTAGACACAGTCTATTGTTTTTAGAGGAATTTCCCACAAAACTCTTACACCAAAGTTGTTAATATGAAAAAAAATTGCAAGTCCCTGAAAAACAGTAGCAAGTCAAATATCATATCAAAAGTCAAAATGTAATGTTAATGCTCACAGGAATTTCCGGTTATTAAATAGCATATTCTAAGAATTGCTTCATAAGGCGACAATAAGATTCTTATCTTTGTATGTGATACAGTGAAATGTCTTTAGTTCGGAGTGGTTGGGAACAAGCAATTGTCAAACTATCAATTTTTTCTGGAGTATAGGTGGTGATCATTTCCAAGGATTCTGATCATTTAGCAAACACAGAGGTCAGGAAATGTAAGCTGATTTTATTCATAAAATACAGTCATCTAACTCACAGCATTCTTATACTAAAATAATCATCTATTTTGAAGAAAAAATTCTAAAGAAAATTGAATTATCTAACTTCTTTCAATGTATATACTAGCTAAGTGTCTGTTTAAACAATAAGGAATACAATACTGTATTTTCAAAAAATAGTACATTTGTAACAAAATATTTTGTTAAGTTAACAAGGGAAGGAGTTTCAATCTACAGTACTAAGATATAAGAAAATACAATAATGTAATAAAACAAAACAACACTAAACAAATCATTAGATTCTTCCTCTACATAAATTTACTAACACTGTAGCTGGGTGAAGGATATACATTGGTGAATAGCAGATGCTGGAGTTACAGCTTCATAGTCAGTTATCCTAAAGCAGTGAGGAGTAAAGCACAGCAGCTGCATATGTTGACTGTTGGTTAACCCTGTCTATAACAGTGTAGAACAGTATTGATTTTCTGTTAAGACAGTGATTCAGTGCAATAAATTAATAGCTGGTCAAATGCAAGCTTCAACTAGTGTTTCTTTCAATAAAGAATTTAAATATTTTCCCGGTTCTTCTTTAAGTCACAGATGGTGGATGTATCGACACCATAGTCAGCATACACTTTTTTCAAAGAGGCCCCTTTATCAAGCTTTTGTATGACTACTACTTTTTCGAGAAAAGTAATAATAATGTGCACTACCTCGCTGATGTGAGAAACAGCGATTATGTATGATAATAATAATAAAATGTGCGTGTATGGGGGTTTATGTATATACACGTGTATATGGTGCTACCTCGCTGACACGAGAAACAGTGATTAACTGTGAAAAAAAAATATTTGGCAGGACTGAACTTGTTATGAGGGAGTGATCTCTTCCTGGAATCCATAGAGGGATCAAAACGTTATATCTTGTCCGGATTGGGAAGGCCACAGGCAAAATGAATTTGTTTAACTAAGAAAAGAAGCTGACCCCTTAAGTATGCTGTGCCTGATGGAGGTTCCACAGCTCGCTCAAATGATTATTCAAATCATTCTTTGAATTTTTTGTTTTTTCTTTTTATTACTATTTCATCTATTATCTAATTACATATTGCAGCAACTTACATGAACCACAGTATCAGGTGTACAGAAATGTACAAGCAAAAATGAGTCACTACATTAGTCACAACTTATGCAGTTACATTTGTTGACCGCAGCTGAACTTGTAGAGAAGCGATCTCCTCTTTGATTATACAGTATTGTTCTCCATCTTTTTTCTTATATTCTTTATTCTTAGTCTGAATTGTTTCATAATTATTATGTTACATTTAGCACTTAATTACATGAACCATACGCATATGCCTAGGTAAGTGAACTCGCTCTTGCAACAACTAACCGAGGCTGAACACATTGTGAAGCAATCTCTTACTCAGGAACACAATAGCATTCTCTATTTTTGCTAAGTTTCTTAGTCTTAATAACTGTACAGGTTGTCCCTATCTGATCTGGTGTTGTGTAGTCCAGCACATTTTGAATCTGCTGCCATTACTTATTGGTCTGTGGATCTGCCACCAGGGTGTCACTGTTAGCAGCAATAAGGTGCCAAAGTCTGTTTACCCTGCAACCAAGCTAATTAGCAGTCCTGTTATTCTTTTATAATCAGCTGTATCTTAGCCTTTCAAAATGTCATCCAAGAGACCAAGAGGTGCAGAAGTTGGTGCTTGTGCTAATAAGTATAAGCACTTATCATCATCTGCTTGAAAAAGTGGAGTTACTGAAAAAATTAGATAAAAGAAACTTCTGTAAAGACTATGTGTGAGTACTATGAAATCGGATTGTTAACTGTGTATTACTTAGGGGTCAATTTGTTTTCTGGCATTTTCTGTGGTCTGGCAATGGCCAGGTCCCAGGGCTGCTAGATTAAAGAGGTACAACCTGTATCATAGATTGTTTTATTATGCTTTTGAAGAAAATTACATGAACTGTAAGCATAAGGGAAACAATAATGCACAGGAATATGCATACAAAAAATATTTCAGTGTGTTAGCTTAGGCCTATGCTCTCAACAATGGCCTGTCCACAGCTGAACACATCATGAGGAAATGATTGCTTCTTGAATAATATAATATTCTCTATTTTTGCTTAGTTTCTTTGTCTTATAATTGTCTTATATATTATTCTAATACATTTTGAAGTAAATTACTTGAACCATAAGTGTAACATGAACATGAATATACATGTACATGAGTCACTACACTGGGAATGAGCCCATGATGTTACAACAGCTGACAGTGGCTGAACTAGTTAGGAAATGATCTCTTCTTCAATTACAAAATATCCTTCTCTGTCTTTGCTTAGTACCTCAGCCTTAATAATTGCTTTGTATATTAAAACATTTTGCAGTAAATTACACAAAAAGTAACCTGAAGGTATAAGTACAGGATGAGCCAAAAGTCATAGTACACCTACCATAGACACAGCAGCCAGACATGCCTGCATTGAAAGAAACATCACAGTGACATGGAGTGAGGGAGGGAGAGAAGAGGGTATGTGGGGGAGGTTGATCACCTTACATGTTAAAAGTTATGTATTCCATTTATTGTAACAATAATACTAAGAATAGGGCGTTTATATCATTTGCTGTATAGGTGCACAGTGACTTTTGGCTCTCCCATTATGTGTAAACAAATATAAAAATATTTTATGTCACTAGATAAAGTGGCTGACCATGGAGTACCTAAATGGCCACAGCACCTGACAGATTAGCAATTTTCTGAACGACAGAAATTTTCCATACCATGATAGTTTCTATACTACAAAAAGCGGATTAAAGACATTTCACTGTATATATTTCAAATAACTTTGATGGGTAAACTGAGTAGGAGGTGATGACTGATGATTTACTGCTTTTATCACCATTCCTGTCATAACATGGTCACAAATAAATTACAGAAACTGTGGTTGCAAAAATCTTATTCACCCTTTAGGAGACCAATTGACAGTTGGTCAGTGTTCAAATTCTCCAAGTATTTCCCCAGGTAGTTGTTGAGTACCCATGTTGCTAAGCCTTCAAGCATCCCGCCTTGATGGATCTGTTACAAGATGAAGAACCTATTACTCCTGAAAAAGAGAAGGAAACATAAGTCATTTTGTAAGAATTCAAAGTGATTAAAGTTATAGTAAAACTATAAGGCAATTAGCAACCTGCTAATTTCACTGTACAATATTTCCTAATACTATATTCTAAATTCATATAAAACTGCAGAAAAATGAGAATAACATATACAGTATCCTTTAATTCATGGTTAGATTGATGAGCTGAACCACAGTTTTTAATGTCCATTCAATTAGCTTATCCACTGCACACTAAGAGGATCTATTTTGGAAACCCACACATCAATTTCTCTACAAATTTCATTTTTAAACAGTCTATCAGGCACAACCATACTTATCTAGCAGTATGTACTAATATATCTTCAACTCACAACTACTTCTTTACCAAATCTCCCATGTATTCTGTTAACTAATCATCCCCTTCTTACCCCTGAGTCTATCTTTAACCGTCTTCAATACCCATCAAACTTTTAATTTTGGTCAAACAATTACCAATGACACAGCAGTTTGAGGCACATTCTTAAAGAAAAGTTTATGCTAACAATGGGTCTGAAATTCCACCTACTGACTCAATGAACATACTTGGTATTACTGTAACATCCACTCTTTCTTGGAAAGCCACATTACAGACATAACTAAGTCTGCCTCTAAGAAACTGGGAGTCCTGTTTAGATGTCAAAGTTTCTGTTCTTCCAAACAGTTACTCCGTTTATACAGAAGACTTATTTGTGCTTGTATGGAGTACTACTCTCACATCTGGGGTGGTCCTAGCTATGCAATATTACTAGACAGAGTTGAATTAAAAGCATCCTGACTGACAAACTCTCCAAGGATATCTTTTCAACTTGACCCGTTTGCCCTATGCCACTGTTGGTTCATTTTTCCTCTTCTACAGGTATTACTCTGGTTTTTGCTCCTGAGAGCTGGCTGCTTGAATGCCCTAATCACTAAGTAGACCACACAATTCTTGGCAAGCTGCTGCGTCACATGATTATTGTGTAGCTGTTGGCTACTCAAGGGTGGGCTGTTTTCATAACCGTTTCTATCCCTACACTTTGGAGCTCTGGAAGTCTCTAACCTCTCATGTCTTTCCCAATACCTATGACATTACACATTCTAAGATACAGGTTTTTCACTTACTCCAAATTTCAAAAATGCTTTCCCTTGTCTTCTTTTTCCATTCAATAATCCTTTCTATATATCAAATTAGGCCCGGCCTTGATGTGGCCTGTTTATGAGTGGTAAAAAAATTCAAAATATACTGATCTCACATATCACTTTCAATAAAACATCACAATAACGGAGTCTGTTATGCAAAGTGTGTAAGATTATGCAACATATAAAATAACACTAGATTGGCAATTTCCCAGATAAATGGAAGACACCAACAATTTTTAGGAAATACCTAGAAGTACTGGGAAAAAAAGAACTGATGAGTTGGTCTCTGTAGATATATTCTGCATACTTTAAGTACTCAGTATACCCATACCTTTTTTCAAATGATATCAAGCCAACCACTCATCTACCACATAATTCTTAATGATTCACAGTAACGATGCCATATATTTCAGCCAAGCAAAGAATTGTAAAGCACTGTAAGGACATGAGCAACACTTGTACCAGCCCAGTTGCAACACAAAACTCAGCACCAAAAATCTTGGTATTCTCCTCCAGAATTCTTTTATGAATATCTGATAATCTATTTTGTCAGATAATATCAATGCAGTTTTATGTCTTACTAGTAGTCTGTATGATGATTAGCTACAGTTTATATTGGTAGACCTACAGTCCATTTTCTTGCAATCCAATTATTTTATGACAAAAAAGCTTTAATCCATAACAAATCTCAACAAATTATTTTATTACCACTCATCTCAGAAATGTCCACAGAACAACATACCAGATATATCCATGTAACATTGAATTTCTGATACAAAATTTTTATTCTAAAATTGGGAGGTCATCTCTTTAACAAGAAACATTTCTAAGAAGTTGAAATGCATGGTCTTTAAGAGTCCACAAAAAAAAATGAAACACATCCAGTTGATATACAACAATAAAGAGTGAAAGATAAAAGAACTCTAATAATTGTCAAATCCTATTCACAAACAACCAGCACCATTCTTAATCCTTTCATTACCATATCTCAGATCTAAGCTAGCCTACAACAGCTTACACAACTAGTCCTCCATGGAATGAGATGAAACCACAAATGATATCCAATAAAACAAGAAAGCCCTTTGGTTATCTTTTATTTACTGGTACATAAAAGTTTAATTTGTTTATGAATGGGGTGGTTAGGGAGATAAATGCAAGAATTTTGGTGCGACCCCCCTACTTCAGTGAGGTAATGCCAGGAAAACATACAAAAAAGGCCACATTCGTTCACAATCAGTCTCAAACTGTCATGTGTAATGCATCGAAACCACAGCTCCCCACCCTAATCGAAGCCCCACAGACATTTCTAAGGTTTACCCCAGATGCTTCACATGCCCTGGTTCAGTCCATTGACAGCAGGTCAACCCCGGTGTACCATATCATTCCAATTCACTCTATTCCTTGCATGCCTCTCACCCTCCTGTATGTTCAGGCCCCGATCGCTCAAAATCTTTTTCACTCCATCCTTCCACCTCCAATTTGGTCTCCTGCTTCTCGTTCCCTCCATCTCTGATACTCATATCCTCTTTGCCAATCTTTCCTCACTCATTCTCTCCATTTTTCCCCAAAAACCATTTCAAAACACCCTCTTTTTCTTTCAACCACGCTCTTTTTTTTTTAAACACTCTCTCTTACCCTTACTTTTACTTTTCGAACAAACCACCTCACACCACAAAATTGTCCTAAAACATCCTTTTCCCAGCACATCCATCCTCCTGCGCAAAAACTCTATCCATAGCCAACCCCCTCGCAACCATAAAACTTTTTTTGGAAAACCATTTTCCTTAAAAACATACCCATTTTTGTTTTCCCAAGATAATGTTCTCGTTTCCCACACATTCTTCAAGGCCCCCAGAATTTTGGGCCCCCCCCCCCCCCCCCTTTGATTCACTTCCGCTTCCATGGTTCCATCCGCTGCCAATCCATCCCAGAATCTAAAACACTTTACTTCCTCCAGTTTTTCTCCATTCAAACTTCCCTCCCAATTCACTTAAACCCTAAACCCCTACTGTACCTAAAAACCTTGCTCTTATTCAAATTTACTCTTAACTTCTTCTTTCACACATTTTAAACCAAACTCAGTCACCAGCTTCTCCCAGTTTCTCACATGAATCACCCCACCAGCGCTGTATCATCAGCGAACAACAACTGACTCATTTCCCCAAGCTTTTCTCATCCCCAACAAAACTTCAAATTGCCCCCTTTCCAAAAACTCTTGCATTCACCTCCCCAACAACCCCAAACCTTTTAAAAAAATTAAACAACCACGGGGGACATCCCCACAACCCCCGCCCCAAACCTACATTACTGAGAACCAATCAATTTCCTCTCTTCCTACACGTACACATGCCCTTTCATTTCCCCGATGAAAAATTTTCCTTTTTCTAACAACTTGCCTCCCCCACCATATATTTTAATACCTTCCACAGGGGCATCTCTATCAACCTATTTATATGCCTTCTCCAGATCCATAAAATTTTACATACCCAAAACCCCTTTGCTTTTCTAAGTATTTCTCACATACATTCTTCAAAGCAAAACCTGATCCACACATCCTCTTTCCACTTCGAAACCCCACTGCTCTTCCCCCCAAACGATTTTCCCGTACATTCCTTTACCCTCTCAATCAATACCCTCCCCTATAATTTACCAGGGGTTTCTCAACAAAATTATACCTCTGTAATTTGAAACCCTCACTCTTTTCCCCTTTGCCTTTGTACAATGGCACTATGCCGCATTCCGCCAATCCTCAGGCCCTCACCATGAAATCATACTACATTTAAAAAACCTTACCAAAACCCGTCAATAATACAGGGCACCCCCTTTTTTTAATTTAAAATTTCCCTGCAATACCATCCAAACCTGCTGCCTTGCCGGCTTTCATCTTCCGCAAAGCTTTCACTACCTCTTCTCTGTTTACCAAATCATTTTCCCTAACCCTCTCACTTTGCACACCACCTCGACCAAAACACCCTATATCTGCCACTCTATCATCAAACACATTCAACAAACCTTCAAAATACTCACTCCATCTCCTTCTCACATCACCACTACTTGTTATCACCTCCCCATTTGCGCCCTTCACTGAAGTTCCCATTTGCTCCCTTGTCTTACGCACTTTATTTACCTCCTTCCAGAACATCTTTTTATTCTCCCTAAAATTTAATGATACTCTCTCACCCCAACTCTCATTTGCCCTTTTTTTCACCTCTTGCACCTTTCTCTTGACCTCCTGTCTCTTTCTTTTATACATCTCCCACTCAATTGCATTTTTTCCCTGCAAAAATCGTCCAAATGCCTCTCTCTTCTCTTTCACTAATACTCTTACTTCTTCATCCCACCACTCACTACCCTTTCTAATCAACCCACCTCCCACTCTTCTCATGCCACAAGCATCTTTTGCGCAATCCATCACTGATTCCCTAAATACATCCCATTCCTCCCCCACTCCCCTTACTTCCATTGTTCTCACCTTTTTCCATTCTGTACTCAGTCTCTCCTTAGTACTTCCTCACACAGGTCTCCTTCCAAGCTCACTTACTCTCACCACCCTCTTCACCCCAACATTCACTCTTCTTTTCTGAAAACCCATACAAATCTTCACCTTAGCCTCCACAAGATAATGATCAGACATCCCTCCAGTTGCACCTCTCAGCACATTAACATCCAAAAGTCTCTCTTTCGCACGCCTGTCAATTAACACGTAATCCAATAACGCTCTCTGGCCATCTCTCCTACTTACATAAGTATACTTATGTATATCTCGCTTTTTAAACCAGGTATTCCCAATCATCAGTCCTTTTTCAGCACATAAATCTACAAGCTCTTCACCATTTCCATTTACAACACTGAACACCCCATGTATACCAATTATTCCCTCAACTGCCACATTACTCACCTTTGCATTCAAATCACCCATCACTATAACCCGGTCTCGTGCATCAAAACCACTAAACACTCATTCAGCTGCTCCCAAAACACTTGCCTCTCATGATCTTTCTTCTCATGCCCAGGTGCATATGCACCAATAATCACCCACCTCTCTCCATCAACTTTCAGTTTTACCCATATTAATCGAGAATTTACTTTCTTACATTCTATCACATACTCCCACAACTCCTGTTTCAGGAGTATTGCTACTCCTTCCCTTGCTCTTGTCCTCTCACTAACCCCTGACTTTACTCCCCAGACATTCCAAACCACTCTTCCCCTTTACCCTTGAGCTTCGTTTCACTCAGAGCCAAAACATCCAGGTTCCTTTCCTCAAACATACTACCTATCTCTCCTTTTTTCACATCTTGGTTACATCCACACACATTTAGGCACCCCACTCTGAGCCTTCGAGGAGGATGAGCACTCCCCGCGTGACTCCTTCTTCTGTTTCCCATTTTAGAAAGTTAATACAAGGAGGGGAGGATTTCTGGCCCCCCGCTCCCGTCCCCTCTAGTCGCTTTCTACGACACGCGAGGAATACGTGGGAAGTATTCTTTCACCCCTATCCCCAGGGATAATATATATATATATACATATACACATACACACACATACACATACATACGCACATATACACACACACACACATACATATATATACATATGAAAATGTAAGAAACAATTTAGAAAACTGAAACTTCTAGCTTGAAATGAATGAAAAAAATGAATGTCACATAATGGTTCAACCTCTGGCTATGGAAAAAGGAAATGTATAATTTATTTACACAAACGTCAATAGCAGTTCTCATCAATTTAACCACTGTATCAATAAGCTTCAATGTCTAAGCTACATTTTTCTCCAATTTCACTATTTTCTTGTCAAAACACCATGTATGAAAACTATCACTCCAGTAACACAACTATAAACATTTACTTCCCCTTTAAAAAAAGTTCTGGGAAGTCTGTCTCGATACACTGCGGGAAACTCTACCACCTGGCGAGGTTTGTGTTGCAATGGTTCCCGATTCACAAACGTAGTAGCATCACTGGTGGGCCAAGGTAGTTCCGTTTGCGAAGAGGGCTATGTTGGCAAAATTTAAAAATTAAATAAAAAACAAATAATTTAAATATATTAAATTTTGGGGAGAAAAAAAGTGTTCGGGAAGGAGGTAAAAAAAGTGCGTAAGAAGGGAGCAAATGGGAATTCGTAAAGGGGAAAAGGGGGGGTGATAACAAGTAGGGTGATGTGGAAGGAGGGGGTGAGTTTT
Source organism: Panulirus ornatus (assembly GCF_036320965.1). Taxonomy (NCBI): domain Eukaryota; kingdom Metazoa; phylum Arthropoda; class Malacostraca; order Decapoda; family Palinuridae; genus Panulirus; species Panulirus ornatus. The sequence continues at coordinate 39,772,332 of NC_092239.1, read as the reverse complement.
TTAAAGGTTTTTGTTTGAATGGTTTGTGAAGAGTGGCGTATGGGTGTTTTGGTCGGGGGGGGTGCAAGTGAGGGGTTAGGGAAAATGTTTGGTCGGAAAGAGGTATAAAAGCTTTGCGGAAGATGAAAGCCGGCAAGGCAGCGGGTTTTGGGGATGGTATTGAGGGGGGTTTTTTAAAAAAGGGGGGTGACTGTATTATTGACTTTGGAAAGGTTTTTTAATGATGTATGACTCATGGTGGGTGAAAAAAAGTTTGGGGCGGAATGCGGCATAGTGCCATTGTAAAAAGGAAAGGGGAAAGGTGAGTGCCAAATTACAAGGTATAATTTTTTTGGAGTATTCTGGAAATTATATGGGAGGGTTTTTGATTGAGAGGGTAAAGGGCATGTCAGGCTCAGATTGGGGAAGAGCGTGGGTTAAAAGTGGTGGGAGGATGTGTGGATAGGTTTTTTGCTTTAAAGAATGTATGGAGAAATATTAGAAAAGCAAATGGATTTGTATGTAGCATTTTTTGATCTGGAGAAGGCATTGATAGAGTTGATGAGGCTTGTGGAAGGTATTAAGAATATATGGTGGGGGGGGCAGTTGTTAGAAGCGTGAAAAGTTTTTCGAGATGAAAGGCTGGTCGTGGGGAAAGAGGGGAAAAGTGATTGGTTCCAGTGTGAAGGTTTGCGGGGGGTGTTGATGTCCCCATGGTTGTTTAATTTGTTTATGGATGGGGTTGTTGGGGAGGTAAGCAAGAGTTTTGGAAAGAGGGGAAAGTTTGAAGTTGTTGGGGAGAGAGAGCTTGGGAAGTGAGTCGTTTTTTTTCCGAGATCAGCCTGGGGGTGATTAATGGAGAACTGCAGAAGCTGGTGATGATTTGTAAGTGTGTAAAGAAGAAAGTTAAGAGAAAATGTGAATAAGAGCAAGGTTATTAGGTAATGGGGTTGAGGGTCAATCAATTGGGGGGTAAAGTTTGAATGGAGAAAAACTGGGGGAAGTAAAGTTTTTTAAATATCTGGGAGTGGATCTGGCAGGGGAGGGGAACCAGGGAAAGGGAAGGGGATCATAGGGTGGGGGAGGGGGAAAAAAATTTGGGACCCTTGAAAATGTGTGGAAGTCGAGAACATTATCTCGGAAAGAAAAAAATGGTATGTTTAAAGGGAAAAGGGGTTCCCAACAATGTTGTATGGTTGCGAGGGGTGGGCTATGGATAGAGTTGTGGCAGGGGGGGGAGTGTGCTGGAAATGAGATGTTTGGGGAAATTGTGGTGTGAGGTGGTTTTATCGATAAGTAAGTAAGGGTAAGAGGAAAAGGGGAAATAAAAAAAAAGGGGTTTGGGGAAACAGAAGAGGGTGTTTTTAAATGGGTTTTTGGGACAGGAGAGAATGAGTGAGGTAGCGCTAGGAAAAGACAACTAAGGCCACATTCATTCACACTCAGTCTCTACCTGTTATGTATAATGCACCGAAACCACAGCTCCCTTTCCACATCCAGCTCCCACAGAACTTTCCATGGTTTACCCCAGACGCTTCACATGCCCTGGTTCAATCCATTGACAGCACATCGATAGCAAGGATAGCAATCATCTCCTACCAGGATCACATGGCTGCTCACTTTTTCATCTGTTTGTTGACATCTAGTTACATGTTGACGGTGCATTTTCATGAGCATGACTGGTATATTTTGACTAAAATATAAAAAATCGAGATAAATCTTAACTGCTAGGGTGATTACATGAAGTTTTCGTGGGTTCTGCTGATTTTCTACTAGTGTACTCCCTACTTTCACTTTAATTAATCCCATAATTTCCCAAATATAGTAGCGCTGCCTGTCTAATACCATTCTATACACTATAATGCTCCAAAAATTTCTCTGTAATCAGAATGAACCAAGTAAGAACATAAACCATAAGTACACACTTCTGAAAATAATACTTATGCATAAGTAAAACAGAATTCTACCCAAAGTATCCCGCATGATAATGAAATACTGCATGATTGGTTTATTCACAAATATATGCCACATCAATAGTTACGATCCTTAGCAACAAGTATGAAGGAATGAATAATGATTTCCTGTACATGGCACTCCTACATGATGCCACCCTTAATCTTCAGTGAACCTCATAATGACATATAGTAGTAATGTGGCACTAGACCGTTTTAAAAAACATTTAAACAAGAGCTGATACAACCCTTTCAACACTCAATTGCAGCCCCAGTTATTCACATTAGACCAATGTCAAAATATAATTGGTTAGTCTGGTTTCCTCAATTAGAATTATGTTCCTTGTTGAAAACAAGTCATTATTGGAAGAGAAAATAGTATGCCAGAACACCTAACATCACTGCTCCTGCAGTCGATTTGTAACAACCATAAAGAATTCGTTGATAACATCAGTCAATAATAGTTATCATATAAAATATGTTAATAATATTTTCACAAACTCTGGAGACATAATGACCAATCTGATTAGCCTTGCCTGTTTGGTTAGGTCAGGCCAAGTTCTTGTGTGTTATTTCATTCATTCAGTAGTATTAGGAACATGTAATTTCAATAAGCAGTCCAGAAGATGGTGCACTTTGTGATGCAAGTTATCTGATACGATTCCCGTCAATAAACCAGCAATAAGAGGCTCCCCCGACAATCTGAAGTATTCTTTTATCTTTTTCTGTTGTAAGACCTAAGGTAATCAACATTGATATAAAAACCACTTTAATGACAAAATTTACTAATCACAAACTACGGCAAGAAGTTTATTTTCCCTACCTCTATACTGAGCAGTCTATGGTACCAGGAGACAGGAAATGTCATTTTCCAGAGGTACAGTAATTTGCTGGCGCCCCTGATGAGACCAGCTGACTCAATGTTGTGATGGCGACCCCTCCGACCACACTACTGATGCACCAGGTATTGCCTCATTCATTCTCATGATAAAAAGTTTAATGTTAAAAGAATGTTAACAATTTCGCTCTGTCGAACAATAATGGTCAATCCCATATGATTTCTAGGTAGAAATACTACACCGTTCTAAACAAAGTAGTAAACAGTGACGAGTGTTTGTTCTAACAAGTTTATTTTTTTTTTCTCCATGGAAGGCACTCTTCTAGCTATGACTACATCAGCTGGAGTTCAAAGTAAAGCTAACAAATAAACTTGTGTTTGACTTCAAGAAGTAAAATGTACCCATTCTGGATATCATGGATAATCTTACAATATACACTCAGAAGTTTGAACACTTGTTATCCATTAATAACAAACTATCTCCCTCATCATTTCAACTAACAGTGAAATATAAAGACAGGCTACATTCCTAAGATTACCTCTAATTAATATTACTACATCTCATTGAAAGTATGTAGAACATGTTCTTTATAGGCTTTTCACCTATTAAGAAACACCTGAAAAAATATATGTATATTGGGAACTGTAGAAAGGAGTTCAAATAATTATATGTAGCTTACCAATATCACCAGTATTAAAAATTAAGATTTCAATAAATGTGAATAGTAAAATGTAAGAATAAACATCAGACTCATCATGCGCACATTACCAAGCATTCGTTGTACTTGAGCTTCCGGAGGCCCGATCAGCGTAAGTTAAGTGCCGGTTGCTCTAGGAATGGTTTTAATCGCTCTTAATGAGGAGCAGGTTGTTCTAGGTAATTATTCTAAGTCCAATGCCGTCTGTCCTTGGAATAGTGCTGATTGTATAGGTAGGGCACCGGTTGTTACAGGTATAATGCCCATTACCTTCATCCGGTGCCGGTTGCTTTTGGTGCGGTGTTTGTTCTAGATAAAGTACAGGTTTTATGTTGGTTCTTCTACATAAAATACCAGTTGTAACAGATAAGGTGTTGACTGGTCAAGGTACGGTTGTTCTATGAATGGTCTTGGTTGTTAAAGATATGATGCCAATTGTTTATTAAATGACGCGGATTGTGCTTAGAACAATCATTTGTTCTGATACTGGTTCTATGTTAAAGACTATAGCTTTGGTTCTCTGTACAGTATCAGTTGTTATGTGTATGGTGCCTGTTGCTCTAGATAGTGTTCTAGATACAGAAAGATTTTTTTTTTTTTTACAGTTCCGGCTATTTTACGTATAGAAACGGCTATTTCAAGGAACATTCTGTGTGCCTAAAGTACGGTGCGGTTGTTTTTGGTAATTTTTGTTTTTCCACAGACAGACAGGCAGCTGTATAAGGTGCAACAAAAGACAAGGCGCCAAGATTACATACATAGGGAAAGTATATATGTCATAAATTTCCGAGATGCCTGAGAAATGTATATAGATATTACGGTAGACTTTGATAGCCTTATTAAATACACAACGAATTATAATCTTGATATTAGTGAAGGTCTATACAAATTAGATAACTTTATTGTTGATAGAATTTGTAAACAAGTCACATTCTTGTCCGCATAATTTTGTGTCTGTCTTGGACAATCATGTGTTTACCAAATGGCGTCTTAGCTACGTCTCTTCGTTGTATGTCAACTGACTTATATTTCTCTCTTGTGTCTCCCCTGATGATGTGATTATTACACGAAAGTGCACTTGGAAACTTATCTTGTTTCATTTTCCCCGTGGACTCATAGGAATATTTTTATTATTTTATTATACTTTGTCGCTGTCTCCCGCGTTTGCGAGGTAGCGCAAGGAAACAGACGAAAGAAATGGCCCAACCCCCCCCCCCATACACATGTATATACATACGTCCACACACGCAAATATACATACCTATATAGGAATATATATATATATATATATATATATATATATATATATTTTTTTTTTTTTTTTTTTCATTTTTTTTATACGATTTCCCGCATTTGCGAGGTAGCGTTAAGAACAGAGGACTGGGCCTTAGAGGGAAAATCCTCACCTGGCCCCCTTCTCTGTTCCTTCTTTTGAAAAATTAAAAAAAAACGAGAGGGAAGGATTTCCAGCCACCCGCTCCCTCCCCTTTTAGTCGCCTTCTACGACACGCAGGGAATACGTGGGAAGTATTCTTTCTCCCCTATCCCCAGGGATAATATATATATATATATATATATATATATATATATATATATATATATATATATATATATATATATATATTTTTTTTTTTTTTTTTTGCTTTGTCGCTGTCTCCCGCGTTTGCGAGGTAGCGCAAGGAAAAAGACGAAAGAAATGGCCCAACCCACCCCCATACACATGTATATACATACGTCCACACACGCAAATATACATACCTACACAGCTTTCCATGGTTTACCCCAGACGCTTCACATGCCTTGATTCAATCCACTGACAGCACGTCAACCCCGGTATACCACATCGCTCCAATTCACTCTATTCCTTGCCCTCCTTTCACCCACCTGCATGTTCAGGCCCCGATCACACAAAATCTTTTTCACTCCATCTTTCCACCTCCAATTTGGTCTCCCTCTTCTCCTCGTTCCCTCCACCTCCGACACATATATCCTCTTGGTCAATCTTTCCTCACTCATTCTCTCCATGTGCCCAAACCATTTCAAAACACCCTCTTCTGCTCTCTCAACCACGCTCTTTTTATTTCCACACATCTCTCTTACCCTTACGTTACTTACTCGATCAAACCACCTCACACCACACATTGTCCTCAAACATCTCATTTCCAGCACATCCATCCTCCTGCGCACAACTCTATCCATAGCCCACGCCTCGCAACCATACAACATTGTTGGAACCACTATTCCTTCAAACATACCCATTTTTGCTTTCCGAGATAATGTTCTCGACTCCCACACATTCTTCAAGGCCCCAGAATTTTCGCCCCCTCCCCCACCCTATGATCCACTTCCGCTTCCATGGTTCCATCCGCTGCCAGATCCACTCCCAGATATCTAAAACACTTCACTTCCTCCAGTTTTTCTCCATTCAAACTCACCTCCCAATTGACTTGACCCTCAACCCTACTGTACCTAATAACCTTGCTCTTATTCACATTTACTCTTAACTTTCTTCTTTCACACACTTTACCAAACTCAGTCACCAGCTTCTGCAGTTTCTCACATGAATCAGCCACCAGCGCTGTATCATCAGCGAACAACAACTGACTCACTTCTCAAGCTCTCTCATCCCCAACAGACTTCATACTTGCCCCTCTTTCCAAAACTCTTGCATTCACCTCCCTAACAACCCCATCCATAAACAAATTAAACAACCATGGAGACATCACACACCCCTGCCGCAAACCTACATTCACTGAGAACCAGAGAAGAGGTAGTAAAAGCTTTGCGGAAGATGAAAGCCGGCAAGGCAGCAGGTTTGGATGGTATTGCAGTGGAATTTATTAAAAAAGGGGGTGACTGTATTGTTGACTGTTTGGTAAGGTTATTTAATGTATGTATGACTCATGGTGAGGTGCCTGAGGATTGGCGGAATGCGTGCATAGTGCCATTGTACGAAGGTAAAGGGGATAAGAGTGAGTGCTCAAATTACAGAGGTATAAGTTTGTTGAGTATTCCTGATAAATTATATGGGAGGGTATTGATTGAGAGGGTGAAGGCATGTACAGAGCATCAGATTGGGGAAGAGCAGTGTGGTTTCAGAAGTGGTAGAGGATGTGTGGATCAGGTGTTTGCTTTGAAGAATGTATGTGACAAATACTTAGAAAAGCAAATGGATTTGTATGTAGCATTTATGGATCTGGAGAAGGCATATGATAGAGTTGATAGAGATGCTCTGTGGAAGGTATTAAGAATATATGGTGTGGGAGGCAAGTTGTTAGAAGCAGTGAAAAGTTATATATATATATATATATATATATATATATATATATATATATATATATATATATATATATATATATATATATATTCAAACTTCGCCATTTCCCGCATTAGCGAGGTAGCGTTAAGAACAGAGGACTGGGCCTTTTTCGGAATATCCTCACCTGGACGCCCTCTGTTCCTTCTTTTGGAAAATTAAAAAAAAAAACGAGAGGGGAGGATTTCCAGCCCCCCGCTCCCTCCCCTTTTAGTCGCCTTCTACGACACGCAGGGAATACGTGGGAAGTATTCTTAATCCCCTATCCCCAGGGATAATATATATATATATATATATATATATATATATATATATATATATATGTGTGTGTGTGTGTGTGTGTGTGTGTGTGTGTGTGTGTGT